>NW_012284674.1:0-11338 GCF_000151885.1 Dipodomys ordii | reverse complement strand
GGACACAGCAGGGACACAGCGGGGGACAGAGCGGGACACAGCGTTGCTCATTCGGGGACACAGCTGGACACAGCGGGACACAAAGGGGGACACAGCTGGACACAGAGGGGAACAAAGGGGCCACACAGCGGGACACAGTGGGACACAGCGGGGTACACAGCGGGACACAGCGGGGACACAGCAGGGGCACAGTGGGAAACAGCGGGACACAGCGGGGGAAAGAGCGGGACACAGAAGGAACATAGCAGGGACACAGGGCCGCACACAGCGGGAGAGAGTGGAACACAGCAGCAACAGAGCGGGGACACAGCGGGACATCGCGGGGACAAAGCGAGGACAGAGCGGGACACAGAGGTACACAGCGAGGGACACAGCGGGGGACAGTGGGGACAAACCGGGGACCAACGGGGACTCAGCGAGACACAGCTGGGACACAGCAGGACACAGCAGGACACAGAGGGGAACACAGTGGGACAGAGCGGAACACAGTGGGGTACACAGTGGGACACATCGGGGATACAGCAGGGACACAGCGGGACACAGCGGGACACAGCGGGACACAGCGGGGGACAGAGCAGGATATAGCAGGGGACTCAGCGGGACACAGCGGGGACACAGCGGGACAGAGCAGGGTACACAGCGGTATATAGCAGCGGACACAGCGAGGACAAAGCGGGACACAGAGGGACACAACAGGGGACACAGCAAGGCCACAGCGGGACACAGCAGGGGACACAGTGGGGGACACAGCAGGGGACACAGCAGGACACAGGGTGACACAGCAGGACACAGTGGGGACACAGCTGGGGACACAGCAGGGGATACAGTGGGACACAAAGGGGGACCCATCGTTACACAGCGGGGACACAGCGGGACACAGCGGGGACACAGCAGGGGACACAGCAGGACAAAGAGGGGAACAAAGGGGGCACACAGCGGGACACAGTGGGACACAGCTGGGTACACAGCGGGACACAGCGGGGACACAGCAGGGGCACAGTGGGAAACAGGGGGACACAGCGGGGGACACAGCAGGACACACCGGGATACTGCGGGACACAGCGAGGGACACAGCAGGGGACACAGAGCCGCACACAGCGGGAGAGAGTGGAACACAGCAGGGACAGAGCGGGGACACAGCGGGGGACCCAGCGAGGACAAAGCGTGACACATGGGGACACAGCGTGACACAGCGGGGGACCCAGCGAAGACACAGCGGGACGCAAATGGGGACACAGCAAGGACACAGCGGGAAACAGCGGGAAAGAGGGGGACACAGCAGGGGACACAGCCGGGGACACAGCGGGACACAGCTGGACACATCGGAGGACACAGCAGGACACTGCAGGGTACACAGCGGGACACAGCGGGACACAAAGGGACACAACAGGGACACAGCGGGGGACAAAGTGGGGTACACAGCGGGACAGAGCGGGGACACAGCATGGGCACAGTGGGAAACACCGGGACACAGCGGGGGACAAAGCGGGACACAGCGGGACACAGTGGGACATAGCGGAGGACACAGAGCTGCACACAGCGAGAGAGAGTGGAACACAGCAGGGACACAGCGGGGGAGAGTGGGGACAAACCGGGGAACAACGGGGACACAGCGGGACACAGCTGGGACACAGCGAGGACACAGCGGCACACAGCGGGAGACACAGTGGGACACAGCAGGGGATACAGCGAGTATACAGAGGGTACGTAGCGGGACACTGCGGGACACAGTGTGACACAGCGTGGACACAGAAGGACATAGCAGTTACACAGCGAGGACACACCAGGGACACAGCGGGACACAGCGGGGACACAGCCGGGACCCAGCGGGACCCAGCGAGGACACAGCGGGGACACAGCAGTACAAAGCGAGGGACACAGCAGGGGACACAGCGGGACACAGCGGAGACACAGCCGGGACCCAGCGGGACCCAGCGGGGACACAGCGGGGACACAGCGGGGACACAGCAGGACAAAGTGAGGGACACAGCAGGGGACACAGCGGGACACAGCGGGGGTCACAGCGGGACACAGCGGGACACAGAGGGGACAAAGCAGGGGACAAAGCGGGGACACAGCGGGACACAGCGGGACAAAACGGGACACAGCCGGACACAGCGGGGACACAGCAGGGGACACAGCGGGGGACAGCGTGGACACAGCTGGACACAGCAGGACACAGCGGGAAATAGCGGGGACACAGCGAGGACACAGCGGGACACAGAGAAGACACAGCGGGACACAGAGGGGACACAGCGGGGGACAGCAGGGAGACACAGCGTGGACACAGCGGGGACACAGCGGAACACAGTGGGGACACAGCGGGGGACAGCAGGGAGATACAGCGGGCACACAGCTGGGACCCATCGGTACACAGTGGGACACTGCCAGTACACAGCAATACACAGCGGGACACAGCGGGAAACACAACCGGACACAGCGGGGGACACAGCGGGACACAGAGGGGGACACAGCGGGACACAGGGGGACACAGTGGGGGACACAGCGGGGCACAAAGTCAGACACCACGGGATACAGCGGAACATAGCGGGGACACAGTGGGGGACACAGCGGAGGACACAACGGGGGACACAGCCGGTGACGGCTGTGACACAGCTGGGGACAACGGGGACACACCGGGACACAGCGGGGGACAGCGGGGACACAGGGGGGACACAGCGAGACACAGCGGGGGATACAGCGAGGACACAGCGGGGACAAAGGGGGGACACAGCGGGACACAGCGGGACAAAACGGGACACAGCTGGACACAGCGGGGACACAGCAGGGGACACAGCGGGACACATCGGGTGACACAGCAGGACACTGCGGGGTACACAGCGGGACACAGCGGGACACAGCAGGGACACAGCGGGGGAGACAGCGGGACACAAAGTGGGACACAGCGTTACATAGCGGGGATACAGCGGGACACAGTGGGGACACAGCAGGGGACACAGCAGGACAAAGAGGGGAACAAAGGGGGCACACAGCGGGACACAGTGCGACACAGCGGGGTACACAGCGGGACACAGCGAGTACACAGCAGGACACAGCCTGACACAGCAGGACACAGAGGGGAACACAGCGGCGGACACAGCGGGACAGAGCGGGACTCAGCGGGGTACACAGTGGGACACATCGGGGATACAGCAGGGACACAGCGGGACACAGCGGGGTACAGAGCAGGATATAGCGGGGGACACAGCGGGGACACAGCCGGACAGAGCGGGGAACACAGCGGGATATAGCAGGGGACACAACGAGGACAAAGCGGGACACAGAGGGACACAGCAGGGGACATCGGGGGACACAGCGGGACACAGGGGGACACAGCGGGACACAGCGGGGGACACAGCGGGACACAAAGGGGACCCAGCGTTACACAGCGGGGACACAGCGGGACACAGCGGGGACACAGCAGGGGACACAGCAGGACACAGACTGGGATGGAGCGTGACACAGCGTGGACACAGCGAGACAGCAGTGACAAAGCGGCGACACAGCGGGACACAGCAGGACAGCGCGGGGGTCACAGTGGGAAACAGCGGAGACACAGGGGGACACAGGGCTCGACACAGAGGGACACAGCGGGACACAGCGGGACAGAGCGGGGACACAGCGGGGACACAGCGAGGACACAGTGGGACACAGCGGGGAACACAGTGGGGGACACAGCGGGGGACACAGCAGGATACAGAAGGACACAGTGAGGACACAGCGGGACACAGGAGGACACAGCGGGGACACAGCGGGGAAACAGCGGGGGACACAGTGGGACACTGCGGGGACACAGAGGGGCTTAGCAGTTACACAGTGAGGGCACGCCAGAAACACAGCGGGACACAGCGGGGACACAGAGGGGACACAGCGGGACCCAGCGGGACCCAGCGGGGACCCAGCGGAGACAAAGCGGGACACAGCGGGGGACACAGCAGGGGCCACAGTGGGACACAGCGGGGGACACAGCGGGACACAGCGGGACACAGTGGGGACAAATCGGGGGACAAAGCGGGGACACAGCGGGACACAGCGGAACAAAACGGGACACAGCTGGACACAGCAGGGACACAGCACGGGATGCAGTGGGGGACAGCGGGGACAGAGCTGGACACAGCAAGACACAGCGGGAAACAGCGGGGACACAGCGAGGACACAGCGGGACACAGCAAACACAGAGGGGACATAGCGGGGGACAGCAGGGAGACACAGCGGGGACACAGCAGGGACACAGCGGGACACAGCGGGGGACAGAGCAGGATATAGCGGGGGAAAGAGCGGGACAGAGCATGGAACACAGCGGGATATAGCAGGGGACACAAGGAGGACAAAGCGGGACACAGAGGGATACAGCAGGGGACACAGCAAGGCCACAGCAGGACACAGCTGGACACAGTGGGGGACACAGCAGGGACACATCGTGTCACAGCGGGGATACAGTGGGGGACACAGCAAGGACACAGCGGGACACAGAGGGATACACAGCGAGGACAAAGTGTGACACATGGGGAAACAGCGGGACACAGCGGGGGACCCAGCGACGACACAGCGGGACACAAATGGGGACACAGCAAAGACACAGCAGGACACAGCGTGAAAGAGCGGGACAGAGCAGGGGACACAGCCTGGGACACAGCGGGACACAGCAGGGGACACAGCGGGGACACAGCGGGACACAGTGGGGACACAGCGGGACACAGCGGGAGACATCCGGCGACACAGCAGGACACTGCGGGATACACAGCGGGACACAGCGGGACACAAAGGGACACAGCAGGGACACAGCGGGGGACACAGCAGGGACACATCGGGTCACAGCGGGGACACAGTGGGGGACACAACAAGGACACAGTGGGACACAGAGGGATACACAGCGAGGACACGGCATGACACATGGGGACCCAGCGGGACCCAGCGGGGGACCCAGGGAGGACACAGCGGGACACAAATTGGGACACAGCAAGGACACAGCAGGACACAGAGTAAAAGAGCGGGACACAGTGGGGGACAGAGCCGGGGACACAGCGGGGGACACAGCGGGGACACAGCGGGACACAGTGGGGTCACAGCGGTACACAGCGGGACACATTGGGCGACACAGCAGGACACTGCGGGGTACACAGCGGGACACAGCGGGACACAGCGGGACACAGCGGGGACACAGCGAGTACACAGCGGGACACAGCCGGACACAGCAGGACACAGAGGGGAACACAGCGGCGGACACAGCGGGACACAGCGGGGTACACAGTGGGACACATCGGGGATACAGCAGGGACACAGCGGGACACAGCGGGGGACGGAGCAGGATATAGCGAGGGACACAGCGGGACACAGCGGGGATGCAGCGGGACAGAGCAGGGAACACAGCGGGATATAGCAGGGGACACAACAAGGACAAAGCGGGACACAGAGGGACACAGCAGGGGACACAGCAAGGCCATAGCCGGACACAGCAGGACACAGAGGGGGACACAGCAGGGGACACAGCAGGACACAGGGGGACACAGCGGGACACAGCGGGGACACAGCGGGGGACACAGCGGGACACAAAGGGGGACCCAGCGTTACACAGTGGGGACACAGCGGGACACAGCGGGGACACAGCAGGGGACACAGCAGGACACAGAGGGGAACAAAGGGGGCACACAGCGGGACTCAGCAAGGGACACATCGGGACAAAGCAGGACAAAGTGGGGACAGAGTGGGACACAGCGGGGACACAGCGGCCGACACAGCGGGGACACAGCGGGACAGAGCCTGGGACAGAGCGGGACACACCGGTGGACAACGGGGACACAGCAGGACAGCGCGGGGGTCACAATGGGAAACAGCGGGGACACAGAGGGACACAGCCGGACACAGCGGGACACAGCGGGGACACAGCGGGGATAAAGCGGGGGACATAGTGGGGGACACAGCGGTTAACAGCGGGGGAAACAGCGGGACTCAGCTGGGGACACATCAAAGGACACAGCGGGTGACACAGCGGGGGAAACAGCGGGAAACAGCGGGGGACAAAGCGAGGACACAGCAGGACACAGCGGGGTACACAGAGGCAGACACAGCGGTACACATCGGGACACAGCAGGGACACAGTGGGACACAGAAAGACACAGCGGGGACACAGCGGGACATCGCGGGGACAAAGCTGGGACAGAGCGGGACACAGAGGTACACAGCGAGGGACACAGTGGGGGAAAGTGGGGACAAACCTGGGAACAACAGGGACACACCGGGACACAGAGCCGCACACAGCGGGAGAGAGTGGAACACAGCAGGGACACAGCAGGGACACAGCAGGACATCGCGGGGACAAAGAGAGGACAGAGCGGGACACAGAGGTACACAACGAGGGACACAGCGGGGGACCGTGGGGATAAACCGGGGAACAACGGGGACACAGCGGGACACAGCTGGGACACAGCGAGGACACAGCGGGACACAGCGGGGAAACAGCGAGTACACAGCGGGACACAGCCGGACACAGCAGGACACAGAGGGGAACAAAGCGGGGGACACAGCGGGACAGAGCGGGACACAGCGGGGTACACAGTGGGACACATCGGGGATATAGCAGGGACACAGCGGGACACAGCCGGGGGCCAGAGCAGGATATAGCGGGGGACACAGCGGACACAGCTGGGACACAGCGGGACACAGCGGGGAACACAGCGGGATATAGCAGGGGACACAACGAGGACAAAGCGGGACACAGAAGGCAGAGCAGGGGACACAGCAAGGCCAAAGCGGGACACAGCGGGACACAGCGGGGGACACAGCAGGGGACACAGCGGGACACAGGGGGACACAGCGGGGCACAGCAGGGACACAGCCAGGGACACAGCGGGACACAAAAGGGGACACAGCGTTACACAGCGGGGACATAGGGGGACACAGCGCGGACACAGAAGGGGACACAGCAGGACACAGAGGGGAACAAAGGGGGCACACAGCGGGACACAGCCGGGACACAGCAGGGGCACAGTGGGAAACAGCAAGACACAGTGGGGGACAAAGTGGGACACACTGGGATACTGCGGGACACAGTTGGGGACACAGCAAAGGACACAGAGCCGCACATAGCGGGAGAGAGTGGATCACAGTAGGGACAGAGCGGGGACACAGCGGGGGACCCAGCGAGGTCACAGCGTGACACATGGGGACACAGCGGGACACAGCGGGGGACCCAGCGTGGACACAGCGGGAAACAAATGGGGACACAGCTGAGGACACAGTGGGACACAGCAGGGGATACAGCGAGGACACAGAGGGGACATAGGGGGACACTGCGGGACACAGTGGGACACAACGGGGACAGAGAGACATAGCAGTTACACAGAGAGGACACACCAGGGACACAGAGGGACACAGCGGGAAACAGCGGGGACACAGCAGGACCCAGCGTGACCCAGCGGGGACACAGCGGGGACATAGCATGGACACAGCGGGTCACAGCGGGGAAATAGTGTGGGACATAGCGGGGGAAACAGCGGGATTCAGAAGGACATAACGAGGACAGAGCGGGACACAGGAGGACACAGCGGGGACACAGCGGGGACACAGCGGGGGCACAGTTGGACACAGCTGGGGATTCAGCGAGGATACAGCAGGGACACTGCGGGACACAGCGTTTCACAGCGGGGAAATAGTGGGGGACACAGCGGGGGACACAGCGGGATAAAGAAGGACTCAGCGAGGAAACAGCGATGACATAGGGGGACACTGCGGGACACATCGGGGACACAGCGGGGGACACAGTGGGACACAGCGGGGACACAGAGGGACTCAGCGGTTACACAGCGAGGACACACCAGGGACACAGCAGGACAGCGCGGGGGTCACAGTGGGAAACAGCGGAGACACAGGGGACACAGGGGGCGACACAGAGGGACACAGCGGGACACAGCGGGACAGAACGGGACACAGCGGGAACAGCGGGGGACACAGTGGGGAACACAGCGCTAAACAGCAGGGAACACAGCGGGACTCAGCTGGGGACACATCAAAAGACACAGCGGGACACAGCGGGGGACACAGGGGAACACAGCGGGACACAGCGGGACACAGCGGGGACACAGCGGGTGACACAGGACGACAAAGCAGGACACAGCGGGACACAGCGGGAAACAGCTGGACACAAAGGGGGACACACCGGGACACAGCGGGGGTCACAGCAAGATCAAAGCGGGACACAGGAGGACACAGCGGGGACACAGCAAGGACACAGCTGGGGACACAGTGGGACAAAGCGGGGGACACAGCGAGGACACAGCGTGGTCATATGGGGACACTGCGGGACACAGTGGAACACAGCAGGGAAACAGAGGGACATAGAAGTTACACAGCTAGGACACACCAGAGACACAGCGGGACACAGCGGGGACACAGAGGGACAAAGCGGGGGACACAGCGAGGACACAGCGTGGTCATATGGGGACACTGCGGGACACAGTGGAACACAGCGGCGACACACCGGGACACAGCAGAGACACAGCGGGACACAGCGGGGGACACAGCGGGACACAGCGGGGTACAGAGCAGGACAAAACGGGACACAGCTGGACACAGCGGGGGACACAGCTGGGACACAGCGGGTCAACAGCAGGGACACAGTGGGGGACAAAGCGAGGACACAGCAGGACAAAACGGGACACAGCTGGACACAGCGGGGACACAGCAGGGGACACAATGGGGGACAGAGGGGACACAGCCGGACACGGCGATGACACAGCGGGACACAGCAAAGACACAGCGGGACACAGAGGGGACACAGCGGGGGCCAGCAGGGAGACACAGCGGAGACACAGCGGGGACACAGCGGAACACAGTGGAGACACAGCGGGGGACAGCAGGGAGACACAGCGGGGAAAGAGCGGTACACAGCGGGACACAAGGGGTACACAGCAAGACACAGCAGGACACAGCGTGAAAGAACCGGACACAGCGGGACACAGCGGGGGACACAGCGGGACACAGTGGGGACAGAGCGGGACACAGCGAGGACACAGCGGGGGACAGCAGGGAGATAGAGCAGGCACAAAGGTGGGACACATCGGTACACAGCGGGACACAGCCGGTACACAGCAATACACAGCGGGACACAGTGGGAAAGACAACCGGACACAGCAGGACACAGCGGGGGACACAGCGGGACACAGCGGGACACAGTGGGGACAGAGCGGGACACAGCAGGGGACACAGCAGGGCACAAATTCAGACACCACGGGATACAGCGGAACATAGCAGGGACACAGCGGGGGACACAGCGTGTGACACAGCTGGGGACACAGCGGGTGAGAGCGGTGACACAGCGGGGGACAGTGGGGACACACCGGGACACAGCGGGGGACAGCGGGGACACAGGGGGACACAGCGAGACACAGCGGGGGACACAGCGAGGACACAGCGGTGACACAGGGGGGACACAGCGGGACACGGCGGGACAAAACGGGACAGAGCGGGACACAGAGGGGGATGCAGCGGGGGACAGCGGGGACACACCTGGGGACAGCAGGGACACAGCGGGACACAGCGGGGGACAGCGGGGACACAGCGGGACACAGTGGGACACACCGGGGACACAGCGGGACACACCGGGGACACAGCGGGGACACAATGGGACACAGCGGGACACAGCATGGGACACAGCGGGGGACACAGCGGGATACAGCTGGGGACACAGCGAGGACACAGCGGGACACAGCGGGGGACACAGCGGGGGACAGCGGGACACACATGCAGACAGTGGGGACACAACGAGATACAGCGGGGGACATCGGGGACACAGCGGGACACAGTGGGACACAGCAGGACACAGCGGGACACAGCGGGACACATCGGCCGACACAGCAGACATTGCGGGGTTCACAGCGGGACATAGCGGGACACAAAGGGACACAGCAGGTACACAGCGGGGTCACAGCGAGACACAAAGGGGGACACAGCGTTACACAGCGGGGACACAGCGGGACACAGCGGGGACAAAGCAGGGGACACAGCAGGACACAGAGGGGAACAAAGGGGGCACACAGCGGGACACAGTGGGACACAGCGGGGTACACAGCGGGACACAGCGGGGACAAAGCAGGGGCCCAGTGGGAAACAGCGGGACACAATGGGGGACAAAGCAGGACACACCAGGACACAGCGGGACACAGCGGGGGACACAGCGGAGGACACAGAGCCGCACACAGCGGGAGAGAGTGGAACACAGCAGGGACACAGCGGGGACACAGCGGGACATCGCGGGGACAAAGCGAGGACAGAGCGGGACACAGAGGTACACAGCGAGGGTCACAGCGGGGGACAGTGGGGACAAACCGGGGAACAACGGGGACACAGCGGGACACAGCTGGGACACAGCGAGGACACAGAGGGACACAGCGGGGACACAGCGAGTACACAGCGGGACACAGCCGGACACAGCAGGACACAGAGGGGAACACAGCGGGGGACACAGCGGGACAGAGCGGGACACAGCGGGGTACACAGTGGGACACATCGGGGATACAGCAGGGACACAGCGGGACACAGCGGGGGACAGAGCAGGATATAGCGGGGGACACAGCGGGACACAGTGGGGACACAGCGGGACAGAGCGGGGAACACAGCGGGATATACCAGGGGACAAAACGAGGAAAAGCGGGACACAGAGGGACACAGCAGGGGACACAGAAAGGCCACAGCGGGACACAGCAGGACACAGCGGGGGACACAACAGGACACAGGGGGACACAGCGGGACACAATGGGGGCACAGCGGGGGACACAGCGGTACACAAAGGGGGACACAGCGTTACACAGCGGGGACATAGTGGGACACAGCGGGGACACAGCAGGGGACACAGCAGGACACAGAGGGGAACAAAGGGGGCACACAGCGGGACACAGTGGGACACAGCGGGGTACACAGTGGGACACAGCGTGGACACAGCAGGGGCACAGTGGGAAACAGCGGGACACAGCGGGGACAAAGCGGGACACACCGGGATACTGCGGGACACAGCGGGGGACACAGCAGGGGACACAGAACCGCACATAGCGGGAGAGAGTGAAACACAGCAGGGACAGAGCAGGGACACAGCGGGTGACCCAGTGAGGACACAGCGTGACACATGGGGACACAGCAGGACACAGCGGGGGACCCAGCGAGGACACAGCGGGACACAAATGGGGACACAGCAAGGACACAGTGGGACACTGCGGGAAAGAGCGGGACACAGCAGGGGACAGAGCCGGGGACACAGCGGGACAAAGCAGGGGACACAGCGGGGACACAGCGGGACACAGTGTGGACACTGCAGGGTACACAGCGGGACACAGCGGACACAAAGTGA
>NW_012284673.1:0-30683 GCF_000151885.1 Dipodomys ordii | reverse complement strand
CGGGACACAGTGGGGGACACAGCGGGGAACACAGCGGGACACAGCTGTGTTCACAGCGAGGACACAGCGGGACACAGCGGGGGACACAGCAGGGGACAGCGGGGACACACATGCAGACAGCGGGGACACAAAGGGACACAGCGGGGGACATAGGGAACACAGAGGGACACAGCGGGACACAGCGGGACACAGCAGGGACACAGCAAAGACACAGCGGGTCACAGCGGGGACACAGTGTGGGACACAGCGATGACACAGCAGGACACAGAGGGATACACAGAGAGGACACAACGTTACACATGGGGACACAGCGGGACACAGAGGGGCACACAGAGAGGACACAGCGGGACACAAATGGGGACACAGCAAGGAAACAGTGGGACACAGCGGGAAAGAGCAGGACACAGCGGGGGACACAGCTGGGGACACAGCGCGACACATCGGGGGACACAGCAGGGACACATCGGGTCACAGCGGGGACACAGTGGGGGACACAGCAAGGACACAGCGGGACACAGAGGGATACACAGCGAGGACACAGTGTGACACATAGGGACACAGCGGGACCCAGCGGGATACCCAGCAAGGACACAGCGGGACACAAATGGGGACACAGCAAGGACACAGCGGGACACAGCGTGAAAGAGCGGGACACAGCAGGGGACACAGCCGGGGACACAGCGGGACACAGCATGGGACACAGCGGGGACACAGCGTGACACAGTGGGGACACAGCGGGACATAGCGGGACACATCGGGCGACACAGCAGGACACTGCGGGGTACACAGCGGGACACAAAGGGACACAGCAGGGACACAGCGGGGGACACAGCGGGACACAAAGGGGGACACAGTGTTACACAGCAGGGACACAGCAGGGGACACAGCAAGACACAGAGGGGAACAAAGGGGGCACACAGTGGTACACAGTGGGACACAGTGGGGTACACAGCGGGACACAGCGGGGACACAGCAGGTGAACTGTGGGAAAAAGCGGGACACAGCGTGGGACAAAGCGGGACACACCGGGATACAGCGGGACACAGCGGGGGACACAGCAGGGGACACAGAGCCGCACACAGCGGGAGAGAGTGGAACACAGCAGGGACACAGCAGGGACACAGCGGGACATCGCGGGGACAAAGCGAGGACAGAGTGGGACACAGAGGTACACAGCGAGGGACACAGTGGAGGACAGTGGGGACAAACCGGGGAACAACAGGGACACAGCGGGACACAGCTGGGACACAGCGAGGACACAGCGGGACACAGCGGGGAAACAGCGAGTACACAGCGGGACACAGCCGGACACAGCAGGACACAGAGGGGAACACAGCGGAGGACACAGCGGGACACAGCGGGGTACACAGTGGGACACATCCGGGATACAGCAGGGACACAGCAGGGCATAGCGTGACAGAGCGGGGAACACAGCGGGATATAGCAGGGGACATAACGAGGAGAAAGCGGGACACAGAAGGACACAGCAGGGGACACAGCAAGGCCACAACGGGACACAGCGGGAAACAGCGGTGGACACAGCAGGGGACCCAGCAGGACACAGCGGGACACAGCGGGAACACAGCGGGGGACACAGTGGAACACAAAGGGGGACCCAGCGTTACACAGCGGGGACACAGCGGGACACAGCGGGGACACAGCAGGGGACACAGCAGGACACAGAGGGGAGCAAAGGGGGCACACAGCGGGACACAGTGGGACACAGCGGGGTACACAGCGGGACACAGCGGGTACACAGCAGGGGCACAGTAGAAAACAGCGGGACACAGTGGGGGACAAAGCGGGACACACCGGGATACAGCGGGACACAGCGGGGGACACAGCAGGGACACAGAGACGCACACAGCGGGAGAGAGTGGAACACAGCAGGGACAGAGCGGGGTCACAGCAGGGGACCCAGCGAGGACACAGCGTGACACATGGGGACACAGCGGGACACAGCGGGGGACCCAGCGAGGACACAGCGGGACACGAATGGGGACACAGCAAGGACACAGCGGGACACACCGGGAATGAGCGGGACACAACAGGGGACAAAGCCGGGGACACAGCGCGACACAGCAGGGGACACAGCGGGGACACAGCGGGACACAGTGTGGACACAGCAGGACACAGCAGGACACATCGGGGGACACAGCAGGACACTGCAGGGTACACAGCGGGACACAGCGGGACACAGCGGCGACACAGCGGGGGACACAGTGGGACACAGCGGGGTACACAGCGGGACACAGCGGGGACACAGTAGGGACACAGTGGGAAACAGCGGGACACAGCGGGGGACAAAGCGGGACACAGCGGGACACAGCGGGACACAGCGGGGGACACAGCGGAGGGCACAGAGCCGCACACAGCCGGAGAGAGTGGAACACAGCACGGACACAGCAGGGACACAGCGGGACATAGCGGGGACAAAGCGAGGACAGAGCGGGACACAGAGGTACACAGCGAGGGACACAGCGGGGGACAGTGGGGACAAACCGGGGAACAACGGGGACACAGCGGGACACAGCTAGGACACAGCGGGGACACAGCGGGGACACAGCAGGGGACACAGTGGGACACAGCAGGGGATACAGCGAGGACACAGAGGGGACATAGGGTGACACTGCGGGACACAGTGGGACACAGCTGGGAAAGAGAGACATAGCAGTTACACAGCGAGGACACACCAGGGACACAGAGGGACACAGCGGGGACACAGCGGGGACACAGCGGGGGACACAGTGGGGGACACAGCTGTAAACACAGGGGGACACAGCGGGACTCAACGGGGGACACAGCAAAGAACACAGCGGGACACAGCAGGGGACACAGGGGAACACAGCGGGAAACAGCCTGACACAGCTGGGGACACAGCGGGTGACGAAGCGGGGGAAACAGCGGGGGACACAGCGAGGACACAGCAGGACACAGCGGGGGACACAGCAGGACACAGCGGTGTACACCGACGCAGACACAGCGGTACTCATGGGGACACAGCAGGGACACAGCGGGGGACACAGCATGGACACAGCGGGTCACAGCGGGGAAGTAGTGGGGGACAAAGCGGGGGACACAGCGGGATACAGAAGGACAAAGCAAGGACACAGCGGGACACAGGAGGACACAGCGGAGACACAGCGGGGACACTGCGGGGGACACAGTGGGACACAGCGGGGACACAGAGGGACTCAGCGGTTACACAGCGAGGACACACCAGGGACACAGCGGGACACAGCGGAGACACAGCGGGGACACAGTTAGACACAGCGAGGACACAGCGGGACACAGAGTGGGATACAGCGGGGGACAGCGGGGACACACCGGCGGACAGCGGGGACACAGCGGGACACAGCGGGACACAGCGGGGGACACAGCGGGACACAGTGGGGAACACAGCGGGGGACACAGCGGGACACAGTGGGGGACACAGCGAGGACACAGCGGGACACAGATGGGAAACAGCAGGGGACACAGAGGGACACTGCGGGGACACAGAGGGACTTAGCGGTTACATAGTTAGGACACACCAGCGACACAGCGGGACACAGCAGAGACACAGCGGGGACACAGCGGGGACACAGCGGGACCCAGCGGGGACCCAGCGGGGACACAGCGGGACACAGCAGGGGAACACAGCAGAGGACACAGCGGGGGACAGCGGGGACACAGAGGGACACAGTAGGACAAAGCAGGGACAGAGCAAGGACACAAGGGGACATAGCAGGACACAGCGGGAGACACAGCAGGGGACAAGGCGGAACACAGCGGAGGACACAGCTGGGACACAGCCGGACACAGCAGGACACAGCGGGAAACAGCGAGGACCCAGCGAGGACACAGCGGGGACACAGCGGGACACACCGGGGACACAGCGGGGACACAGCGGGACACAGCAGCGACACAGCGGAACACAGCGGGGGACACAGCCGGACACAGCCTGCAACAGAGCGGGACACAGCGTGGACACAGCGGGACACAGCGAAACACAGCAGTGACAAAGCGGCGACATAGCGGGACACAGCAGGACACAGCGGGGGACAGAGGGGACACACCGGTGGACAACGGGGACACAGCAGGACAGCGCGGGGGTCACAATGGGAAACAGCGGGGACACAGGGGGACACAGGGGGCGACACAGAGGGACACAGCGGGACACAGCGGGACAGAGCGGGCACACAGCGGGGATAAAGCGGGGGACACAGTGGGCGACACAGCGGTAAACCGCGAGGGACACAGCGGGACTCAGCTGGGGACACATCAAAGGAAACAGCGGGGGAAACAGCGGGAAACAGCGGGGGACACAGCGAGGACACAGCAGGACACAGCGGGGGACACAGAGGCAGACACAGCGGTACACATCGGGACACAGCGGGGACACAGCGGGGACACAGAGGGACTCAGCGGTTACACAGCGAGGACACACCAGGGACACAGCGGGACATAGCGGAGACAAAGTGGGGACACAGTGAGACACAGCAAGGACACAGCGGGACACAGCGGAGGACACAGCGTGGGACAGCGGTGACACACCGGCGGACAGTGGGGACACAGCGGGACACAGCGGGGGACATGGGGACACAGCGGGACACAGCGGGACACAGCGTGTCACAGCGGGGACACAGCAGGGACACAGCGGGTCACAGCACACAACAGGGTACACAGCGGGACACATCGGGGGACACAGCGGGACACAGCGGGACACAGCGGGGACAAAGCGGGACACAGCTGGACACAGCGGGGACACAGCAGGGGACACAGCGGGGGACAGAGGGACACAGCCGGACACAGCAGGACACAGCGGGAAACAGCGGTTATACAGCGGGGGACACAGTGGAACACAAAGGGGGACCCAGCGTTACACAGTGGGGACACAGCGGGACACATAGGGGACACAGCAGGGGACACAGCAGGACACAGAGGGGAACAAAGGGGGCACACAGCGGGACACAGAGGGACACAGAAGGGGACACAGCAAGGCCACAGCGGGACACAGCGGGACACAGCGGGGGACACAGCAGGGGACACAGCAGGACACAGCGGGACACAGCGGGGACACAGCGGGGACACAGCGTGGGACACAGTGGAACACAAAGGGGGACCCAGCGTTACACAGCGGGGACACAGCGAGACACAGCGGGGACACAGCAGGGGACACAGCAGGACACAGAGGGGAACAAAGGGGGCACACAGCGGGACACAGTGGGACACAGCGGGGTACACAGCGGGACACAGCGGGGACACAGCAGGGGACACAGCAGGACACAGAGGGGAACAAAGGGGGCACACAGCGGGACACAGTGGGACACACCGGGGACACAGCGGGGACACAACGGGACACAGCGGTGGACATCGGGGACACAGCGGGACACAGCGGGACACAGCAGGGACACAGCAGGGACACAGCGGGTCACAGCGGGGACACAGTGGGGGACACAGCGAGGATACAGCAGGACACAGGGGGATACACAGAGAGGACACAGCGTGACACATGGGGACACAGCGGGACACAGCGGGGGACACAGAGAGGACACAGCGGGATACAAATGGGTACACAGCAAGGACACAGCGGGACACAGCGGGAAAGAGCAGGACACAGCGGGGGACACAGCAGGGGACATAGCGGGGTACAGCGGCAAACAGTGTGGACACAGCGGGGGACACATTGTGGACACAACGGGAGACACGGCGGGACACAGTGGGGTGCACAAAGGGACACAGTAGGAGACACTGTAGGGACACAGTGGGACATATCGGGACACAGCGGGACACAGCGGGGAACACAGCGGGGGACACAGCGGGACAAAGCGGGGAAATAGTGGGGGACACAGCGGGGGACACAGCGGGATACAGAAGGACATATCGAGGACACAGCGGGACACAGGAGGACACAGCGGGGACACAGCGGGGGCAGAGTGGGACACAGCTGCGGATACAGCGAGGACACAGCAGGGACACTGCGGGACACAGCGGGTCACAGCGTGGAAACAGTGGGGGACACAGCGGAGGACACAGCGGGATACAGAAGGACACAGCGAGGACACAGCAGGGACATAGGGTGACACTGCGGGACACAGTGGGACACAGTGGGGACACAGAGGGACATAGAGGTTACACAGCCAGGACACACCAGGGACACAGCGGAACACAGTGGGGAAACAGCGGGGACACAGCGGGACCCAGCGGGACCCAGCGGGGACACAGCGGGGACACAGCGGGACACAGCGGGGACACAGCGGGGGACACAGAGGGGCACAAAGTCAGACACCACGGGATACAGCGGAACATAGCGGGGACACAGCGTGGGACACAGCGGGGGACACAGTGGGACACAGCGGGTGACAGAGTTGACACAGCTGGGGACAGCGGGGACACACCGGGACACAGCGGGGGACAGCGGGGACACAGGGGGGACACAGCGAGACACAGCGGTGGACACAGCGAGGACACAGTGGGGACACAGGGGGGACACAGCAGGGACACAGCGGGTCACAGCGGGGACACAGTGTGGGACACAGCGAGGACACAGCGGGACACAGAGGGATACACAGAGAGGATACCGCGTGACACATGGGGACACAGCGGGACACAGCGGGGGACACAGAGAGGACACAGCGGGACATAAATGGGGACACAGCAAGGACACAACGGGACACAGCGGGAAAGAGCGGGACACAGCAGGGGACACAGCCAGGAACACTGCGGGGTACTGCGGCACACAGTGGGGACACAGCGGTGGACACAGCGGGGTACACAACGGGTGACACAGCGGGACACAGTGGGGTACACAAAGGGACACAGCGGGGGACACTGTAGCGGACACAGCAGGGACACAGCGGGGACACAGAGGGACATAGAGGTTACACAGCCAGGACACAACATGGACACTGTGGAACACAGCGGGGACAAAGCGGGGACACAGCGGGACCCAGGAGGACCCAGCGGGGACACAGCGGGACACAGCGGGGACACAGAGGCAGACACAGCAGGACACAGCGGGACAGAGCGGGACACAGCAGGACACAGCGGGGACACAGCGAGGACACAGCGGGACACAGTGGGACACAGCAGGGAACACAGCGGGGGACACAGCGGGACACAGCTGGGGACACAGCAAGGACACAGCGGGTCACAGTGGGGAAATAGTGGGGGACACAGAGGGGGACACAGCGGGATACAGAAGGACACAGCGAGGACACAGCGGGACACAGGAGGACACAGCGGGGACACAGCTGGGACACAGCAGGGGACACAGTGGGATAAAGCGGGGACACAGAGGGACTCAGCGGGGGACATCGGGGACACAGCGGGACACAGCGGGACACAGCGGGACACAGCAGGGACACAGCAAGGACACAGCCGGGGACACAGCGGGACACAGCACGACACAGCGGAGGACACAGCAGGGACACATCGGGTCACAGCGGGGACACAGTGGGGGACACAGCAAAGACACAGGGGGACACAGAGGGATACACAGAGAGGACACAGCGTGACACATGGGGACACAGCGGGACTCAGCGGGGGACCCGGCGAGGACACAGCGGGACACAAAGGGACACAGCAGGGACACAGCGGGAGACACAGCGATACACAAAGTGGGACACAGCGTTACACAGTGGGGACACAGCGGGACACAGCGGGGACACAGCAGGCGACACAGCAGGACACAGAGGGGAACAAAGGGGGCACACAGCGGGACACAGTGGGACACAGCGGGGTACACAGCGGGACACAGGGGGGATACAGCAGGGGTACAGTGGGAAACAGCGGGACACAGACACAGAGCCGCACACAGTGGGAGAGAGTGGAACACAGCAGGGACACAGCAGGGACACAGCGGGACATCGCGGGGACAAAGCGAGGACAGAGCGTGACACAGAGGTACACAGCGAGGGACACAGCGGGGGACAGTGGGGACAAACCGGGTAATAACGGGGACACAGCGGGACACAGCTGGGACACAGCGAGGACACAGCGGGACACAGCCGCACACAGCAGGACACAGAGGGGAACACAGCGGGGGACACAGCGGGAAAGAGCAGGACACAGTGGGGTACACAGTGGGACACATCGGGGATACAGAAGGGACACAGGGGGACACAGCGGAACACAGCGGGACACAAAGGGACACAGCAGAAAACACACCGCGACACAACGGGAAAGAGCGGGAAACAGCAGGGGACACAGCCAGGGACACAGCGGGACACAGTGGGACACATCGGGGGACACAGCAGGACACTGCATGGTACACAGCGGGACACAGCGGGACACAAAGGGACACAGCACGGCCACAGCACGGGACACAGTGGGACACAGCAGGGGACAAAGCGGGACACACCAGGACACAGCGGGACACAGCGGGGGACACAGCGGAGGACACAGAGCTGCACACCGGGAGAGAGTGGAACACAGCACGGACACAGCGGGGACACAGCGGGACATTGCGGGGACAAAGCGATGACAGAGCGGGACACCGAGGTACACAGCGAGGGACACAGCGGGGGACAGTGGGGACAAACCGGGGAACAACGGGGACACAGCGGGACACAGCTAGGACACAGCGGGACACAGCGGGGACACAGCAGGGGACACAGTGGGACACAGCAGGGGATACAGCGAGGACACAGAGGGGACATAGGGGGACACTGCGGGACACAGTGGGACACAGCGGGGAAAGAGAGACATAGCAGTTACACAGCGAGGACACACCAGGGACACAGAGGGACACAGCGGGGACACAGCGGGGACACAGCGGGGGACACAGTGGAGGACACAGCAAAGAACACAGCGGGACACAGCGGGGAAACAGCGGGGGACACAGCAGGACAAAGCGGGGAAATAGTGGGGGACACAGCGGGGGACACAGCGGGATACAGAAGGACACATCAAGGACACAGCGGGACACAGGAGGACACAGAGGGGACACAGCGGGGGACACAGTGGGACACAGCTGCGGATACAGCGAGGACACAGCAGGGACACTGCGGGACACAGTGGGTCACAGCGGGGAAACAATGGGGGACACAGCGGAATACAGAAGGACACAGCGAGGACACAGCGGGGACATAGGGTGACACTGTGGGACATAGTGGGACACAGCGGGGACACAGAGGGACACAGTAGGACAAAGCGGGGACACAGCAAGGACACAAGGGGACACAGCAGGACACAGCGGGAGACACAGCAGGGCACACAGCGGGACACAGCGGAGGACACAGCGGGACACAGCGGGACACAGCAAGGGACACAGCAGGGGACAGCGGGGACACAGCCGGACACAGCAGTATACAGCGGGAAACAGCGGGGACACAGCGAGGACACAGCGGGGACGCAGAGGGACACACCGGGGACACATCGGGGACACAGCGGGACACAGCAGCGACACAGCGGAACACAGCGGGGGACACAGCCGGACACAGCCTGGGACAGAGCGGGACACAGCGTGGACACAGCGGGACACAGCGAGACACAGCAGTGACAAAGCGGCGACACAGCGGGACACATCGGGACACAGCGGGAGACAGAGGGGACACACCGGTGGACAGCGGGGACACAGCAGGACAGCGCGCGGGTCACTGTGGGAAACAGTGGGGACACAGGGGGACACAGGGGGCGACACAGAGGGACACAGCGGGACACAGCGCGGACACAGCGGAGACAAAGCGAGGGACACAGTGGGGGACACAGCGGTAAACCGCGGGGGACACAGCGGGACTCAGCTGGGGACAC
This sequence comes from Dipodomys ordii, assembly GCF_000151885.1. Lineage (NCBI taxonomy): Eukaryota > Metazoa > Chordata > Mammalia > Rodentia > Heteromyidae > Dipodomys > Dipodomys ordii. The sequence goes on along the minus strand of NW_012284673.1, from coordinate 20,948 downwards.
ATCAAAGGACACAGCGGGTGACACAGCGGGGGAAACAGCGGGAAACAGCGGGGGACACAGCGAGGACACAGCAGGACACAGCGGGGACACAGCAGGGGACACAGTGGGACACAGCAGGGGATACAGTGAGGACACAGAGGGGACATAGGGGGACACAGCGGGACACAGTGGGACACAGCGGGGACAGAGAGACATAGCAGTTACACAGCGAGGACACACCAGGGACACAGAGGGACACAGCGGGCACACAGCTGGGACACATCGGTACACAGCGGGACACAGCCGGTACACAGCAATACACAGCGGGACACAGCGGGAAACACAACCGGACACAGCGGGGGACACAGCGGGACACAGCGGGGGACACAGCGGGACACAGTGGGACACAGGGGGACAGAGCGGGACACAGCAGGGACACAGCGGGGGACACAGCTGGGCACAAAGTCAGACACCACGGGATACAGCGGAACATAGCGGGGACACAGCGGGGGACACAGCGGGGGACACAATGAGACACAGCGGATGACAGCGGTGACACAGCTGGGGACAGCGGGGACACACCGGGACACAGCGGGGGACAGCGGGGACACAGGGGGGACACAGCGAGACACAGCGGTGGACACAGCGAGGACAGAGAGGGGACACAGGGGGGACACAGCGAGACACAGCGGGACAAAACGGGACACAGCGGGACACAGAGGGGGATACAGCGGGGGACAGCGGGGACACCCCTGGGGACAGCAGGGACACAGCGGGACACAGCGGGGGACACAGCGGGACACAGCGGGACACAGCGGGGACACACCGGGGACACAGCGGGGACACAACGGGACACAGCGGGGGACATCGAGGACACAACGGGACACAGCGGGACACAGCAGGACACAGCAGGGACACAGCAGGGACACAGCGGGTCACAGCGGGGACACAGTGTGGGACACAGCGAGGACACAGCGGGACACAAATAGGGACACAGCAAGGACACAGCGGGACACAGCGGGAAAGAGCGGGACACAGCGGGGGACACAGCCAGGGACACTGCGGGGTACTGCGGCACACAGTGGGGACACAGCAGTGGACACAGCGGGGTACACAACGGGTGACATAGGGGGACACAGTGGGGTACACAAAGGGACACAGCGGGGGACACTGTAGCGGACACAGTGGGACTTATCGGGACACAGCGGGACACAGTGGGGAACACAGCGGGGGACACAGCGGGACACAGCGGGGAAATAGTGGGGGACATAGCGGGGGACACAGTGGGATACAGAAGGACACAGCTAGGACACAGCGGGACACAGGAGGACACAGCGGGGACACAGCGGGGGACACAGTGGGACAAAACAGGGACACTGCGGGGACACAACGGGACAAAGCGGGGGACATTTGGGACACAGCGGGACACAGCGGGACACAGCAGGGACACAGCAGGGATACAGCGGGTCACAGCGGGGACACAGTGTGGGACACAGCGGGGACCAGAGGGACATAGAGGTTACACAGCCAGGACACACAAGGGACACAGCGGAACTCAGCGGAGACACAGCGGGGACACAGTGGGACCCTGCAGGACCCAGCGGGGACACAGCGGGGACACAGCGGGACACAGCGGGGGACACAGAGGCAGACACAGCAGGACACAGCGGGACAGAGCGGGAGACAGCAGGACACAGCGGGGACACAGCGAGGACACAGCGGGACACAGCAGGAAACAGCGGGGAACACAGCAGGGGACACAGCAGGACACAGCTGGGGACACAGCAAGGTCACAGCGGGTCACAGTGGGGAAATAGTGGGGGACACAGAGGGGGACACAGCGGGATACAGAAGGACACAGCGAGGACACAGCGGGACACAGGAGGACACAGCGGGGACACAGCTGGGACACAGCGGGGGACACAGCCAGGCACACAGCGAGGTACTGCGGCACACAGTGGAGACACAGCGGTGGACACAGCGGGGGACACAACGGGTGACACAGCAGAACACAGTAGGGTACACAAAGGGACACAGTGGGGGACACTGTAGCGGACACAGTGGGACTTATCGGGACACAGCGGGACACAGCGGGGAACACAGAGGGAGACACAGCGGGACAAAGCGGGGAAATAGTGGGGGACACAGCGGGGGACACAGCAGGATACAGAAGGACACAGCGAGGACACAGCGGGACACAGGAGGACACAGCGGGGACACAGCGGGGGACACAGTGGGACACAACAGAGACACTGCGGGGACACAACGGGACACAGCGGGGGACATCGGGGACACAGCGGGACACAGCGGGACACAGTAGGGACACAGCAGGGACACAGCGGGTCACAGCGGGGACACAGTGTGGGACACAGCGGGGACGCAGAGGGACATAGAGGTTACACAGCCAGGACACAGCAGGGACACAGCGGAACACAGAGGGGACACAGCGGGATACAGAAGGACACAGCGAGGACACAGCGGGACACAGGAGGACACAGCGGGGACACAGCTGGGACACAGTGGCGGACACAGTGTGATACAGCGGGGACACAGATGGACTCAGCGGTTACACAGCGAGGGCACAGCATGGACACAGCGGGACACAGCGGAGACAAAGCGGGGACACAGTGAGACACAGCGAGGACACAGCGGGACACAGCGGAGGACATAGCAGGGGACAGCGGTGACACACCGGCGGACAGCGGGGACACAGCGGGACACAGGGCAACCCAACGGGGGACACAGCGGGACACAGCTGGGGACACAGCGAAGACACAACGGGGGACACAGCGGGACACACTGGGACACAGTGGGGGACACATCATGGACACAGCAAGTCACAGCGGGGAAATAGTGGGGGACACAGCGGGGGACACAGAAGGATACAGAAGGACACAGCAAGGACACAGTGGGACACAGGAGGACACAGCGGGGACACAGCGGGGAAACAGCGTGAGACACAGTGGGATACTGCGGGGACACAGAGGGACTTAGCGGTTACACAGTGAGGACACAGCAGGGACACAGCGGGACACAGAGGGGATACAGCGGGGACAGAGTGGGACACAGCGGAGACACAGCGGAGGACACAGCGGGGACACAGCGAGACACAGCGGGACCCAGCGGGGACACAGCGGGGACACAGCGGGACACAGCGGTGGACACCGAGGCGGACACAGCAGAACACAGCGGGACACAGCGCGACACAGCGGGACACAGCGGGGACACAGCGGGACACAACAGGAGACACAGCGGGGGACACAGCGGGACACCGGGGGACACAGCATGGACACAGCAAGTCACAGCGGGGAAATAGTGGGGGACACAGCGGGGGACACAGCAGGATACAGAAGGACACAGCGAGGACACAGCGGGACACAGGAGGATACAGTGGGTAAACAGTGGGGAAACAGCGGGGGACAGAGTGGGACACTGCGGGGACACAGAAGGGCTTAGCGGTTACACAGTGAGGACACACCAGGGACACAGGGGGACACAGAGGGGACACAGCGGGGACACAGCAGGACACAGTGGGACCCAGCGGGGACACAGCGGGGACACAGCGGGACACAGCGGGGGACACAGCAGGGGACACAGCGGGGGACAGCGGGGACACAGAGGGACACAGCAGGACACAGCGGGGACACAGCAAGGACACAACGGGACACAGCGGGACACAGCGGGGGACACAGCAGGGGACACAGCGGAACACAGCGGGGACAAAGCGGGGGACAAAGCGGGGACACAGCGGCCACAGCGGGACAAAACGGGACACAGCTGGACACAGCGGGGACACAGCAGGGGACACAGCGGGGGACAGCGGGGACACAGCCGGACACAGCAGGACACAGTGGGAAACAGCAGGGACACAGCGAGGACACAGCAGGACACAGCGGGACACAGAGGGGACACAGCGGGGGACAGCAGAGAGACACAGCGTGGAAACAGCGGGGACACAGTGGAACACAGTGGGGACACAGCGGGGGACAGCAGGGAGACACAGCGGGGACACAGAGGGGACACATCGGTACACAGCGGGACAAAGGGGGTACACAGCAGGACACAGCGGGACACAGCGGGAAACACAACCGGACACAAGGGGGACACAGCGGGGCACACAGCAGGACAAAGCGGGACACAGTGGGGACAGAGTGGGACACAGCGGGGACACAGTGGTGGACACATCGAGGACACAGCGGGGGACAGAGGGGACACACCCGTGGACAACGGGGACACAGCAGGACAGCGCGGGGGTCACAGTGGGAAACAGCGGGGACAGAGAGGGACACAGCGGCACACAGCGGGACAGAGCATGGACACAGCGGGGACAAAGCGGGGGACACAGTGTGGGACACAGCGATCAACAGCGGGGGACACAGCGGGACTCAGCTGGGGACACATCAAAGGACACAGCGGGTGACACAGCGGGGGAAACAGCGGGGGACACAGCGAGGACAAAGCAGGACACAGCGGGGTAAACAGAGGCAGACACAGCGGTACACATCGGGACACAGCGGGGACATAGTGGGACATCGCGGGGACAAAGCGGGGACAGAGCGGGATACAGAGGTACACAGCCTGGGACACAGCGGTGGACAGTGGGGACAAACCGGGGAACAACGGGGACAAAGCGAGACACAGCTGGGACACAGCAAGGACAAAGCGGGACACAACGGGGACACAGCGAGTACACAGCGGGACACAGCCGGACACAGCAGGACACAGAGGGGAACACAGCAGGGGACACAGCGGGACACAGCGGGGTACACAGTGGGACACATCGGGGATACAGCAGGGACACAGCAAGGCCACAGCGGGACACAGCGGGACACAGTGGGGAAACAGCAGGGGACACAGCAGGACACAGGGGGACACAGAGGGAAACAGCGGGGACACAGCGGAGGACACAGCGGGACACAAAGGGGGACCCAGCGTTACACAGCGGGGACACAGCGGGACACAGCGGGGACACAGCGGGGGACACAGCAGGACACAGAGGGGAACAAAGGGGGCACACAGCGGGGGACACAGCGGGACAAAGCGGGACACAGTGGGGACAGAGTGGGACACAACGGGGACACAGCGGGGGACACAGCGGGGACACAGCGGGGACACAGCGGGACACACCGGGGACACAGCGAGGACACAGCAGGACACAGCAGCGACACAGCGGAACACAGCGGGGGACACAGCGGGACACAGCCTGGGACAGAGCGGGACACAGCGTGGACACAGCGGGACACAGCGAGACACAGCAGTGACAAATCGGCGACACAGCGGGACACATCCGGACACAGCGGGACACAGCGTAGGACAGAGGGGACACAGCGGTGGACAACGGGGACACAGCAGGACAGCGCGGGGGTCACAGTGGGAAACAGCAGAGACACAGGGGGACACAGGGGGCGACACAGAGGGACACAGCGGGACACAGCGGGGACACAGCGGAACACAGCGGGACACAGCGGGGACATAGCAGGACACAGCGGGGACACATCGGGCACACAACGAGACACAGCGGGACACAGCGGGGACACAGCGGGGACACAGCAGGACACAGCGGGGGACACAGAGGCGGACACAGCAGAACACAGCGGGACACAGCGCGACACAGCGGGACACAGGGGGACACAGCGGGGGACACAGCAGGGGACACAGCGGGGGACAGCGGGGACACAGAGGGACACAGCGGGGAACACAGCGGGGACACAGCGGGACACAGCGGGACACAGCGGGGACACAGCGGGACACAGCGGGACACAGCGTGGGACACAGCAGGGGACACAGCGGGGGACAGCGGGGACACAGTGGGACACAGAAGGGCACAGCAGGGAAACAGCAAGGACACAACCGGACACAGCGGGACACAGCGGGGGACACAGCAGGGGACACAGCGGGACACAGCCGGACACAGCGGGGACAAAGCGGGGGACAATGCGGGGAGACAGCGGGACACAGCGGGACAAAAAGGGATACAGCTGGACACAACGGGGACACAGCAGGGGACACAGTGGGGGACAGCGGACACAGCCGGACACAGCGGGAAACAGCGGGGACACAGCAAGGACACAGCGGGACACAGCGGGACACAGAGGGGACACAGCGGGGGACAGCAGGGAGCCACAGCGGGGACACAGCGGGGACACAGCGGAACACAGTGGGGACACAGGGAAACATAGCGGAGGACAGAGGGGACACACCGGTGGACAACGGGGACACAGCAGGACAGCGCGGGGGTCACAGTGGGAAACAGCGGAGACACAGGGGGACACAGAGGGACACAGTGGGACACAGCGGGACAGAGCGGGGACACAGCGGGGACAAAGCGAGGGACAAAGTGGGGGACAGAGTGGTAAACAGCGGGGGACACAGCGGGACTCAGCTGGGGACACATCAAAGGACACAGCGGGTGACACAGCGGGGAAAACAACGGGAAACAGCGGGAGACACAGCGAGGACACAGCGGGAGACACAGCAGGACACAGCGGGGTACACAGAGGCAGACACAGCGGTACACATCGGGACACAGAGGGGACACAGCGGGACACAGCGGGACACAGCGGGGACACAGCAGGACACAGCGGGGACACAGCGGGGACACAGCGGGGGACACAGTGGGACACAGCGGGGACACAGAGGGACTCAGCGGTCACACAGCGAGGACACACCATGGTCACAGCGGGACACAGCGGTGACAAAGCGGGGACACAGTGAGACACAGAGAGGACACAGCGGAACACAGCGGAAGACACAGCAGGGGACAGCGGTGACACACCGGCGGACAGCGGGGACTCAGCGGGACACAGCGGGACACAGCGGGGGACACAGCGGGACAAAGTGGGGGACACAGCAGGGGACACAGCGTGACACAGCTGGGGACACAGCGAGGTCACAGCGGGACACAGCGGGGGACACAGCAGGAGACAGCGGGGACACACATGCAGACAGCGGGGACACAACGGGACACAGCGGGGGACATCGGGACACAGCGGGACACAGCGGGACACAGCAGGGACACAGCAGGGACACAGCGGGTCACAGCCTGGACACAGTGTGGGACACAGCGAGGACACAGCGGGACACAGAGCATTTCACAGAGAGGTTACAGCGTGACACATGGGGACACAGCGGGACACAGTGGGGGACACAGTGAGGACACAGCGGGACACAAATGGGGACACAGCAAGGACACAGCGGGACACAGCGGGAAAGAGCGGGACACAGCGGGGGACACAGCCGGGGACAGAGCGGGACACAGCGGGACACAGCGGGGGACACAGCAGGGACACATCGGGTCACAGCGGGGACACAGTGGGGAACACAGCAAGGACACAGCGGGACACAGAGGGATACACAGAGAGGACACAGCGTGACACATGGGGACACAGCGGGAGACCCAGCGAGGACACAGCGGGACACAAATGGGGACACAGCAAGGACACAGCAGGACACAGCATGAAAGAGCGGGACACAGCGGGGGACACAGCCGGGGACACAGCGGGACACAGCAGGGGACACAGCGGGGACACAGCGGGACACAGTGGGGACACAGCGGGACAAAGCGGGACACATCGGGCGACACAGCAGGACACTGCGGGGTACACAGCGGGACACAGCGGGACACAAAGCGACACAGCAGGGTTACAGCGGGGGACACAGCGGGACACAAAGGGAGGCACAGCGTTACACAGCAGGGACACAGCGGGACACAGCGGGGACACAGCAGGGGACACAGCAGGACACAGAGGGGAACAAAGGGGGCACACAGCGGGACACAGTGGGACACAGCGGGGTACACAGCGGTACACAGCGGGGACACAGCAAGGGCACAGTGGGAAACAGCGGGACACAGCGGGGGACAAAGCGGGACACACCGGGATACAGCGGGACACAGCGTGGGACACAGCAGGGGACACAGAGCTGCACACAGAGGGAGAGAGTGGAACACAGCAGGGACACAGCGGGAACACAGCGGGACATCGCAGGGACAAAGCGAGGACAGAGCGGGACACAGAGGTACACAGCGAGGGACACAGCAGGGGACAGTGGGGACAAACCGGGGAACAAAGGGGACACAGCGAGGACACAGCAGGACACAGCCGGACACAGCAGGACACAGAGGGGAACACAGCGGGGGACACAGCGGGACACAGCGGGACACAGCGGGGTACACAGTGGGACACATTTGGGGTACCGCAGGGATACAGCGGGACACAGCGGGGAAACAGCGGGACAGAGCGGGGAACACATCGGGATATAGCAGGGGACACAACGAGGACAAAGCGGGACACAGAGGGACACAGCGGGGGACACAGCAAGGCCACAGCGGGACACAGCGGGACACAGCGGGGGACACAGCTGGGACACATCGGTTCACAGCGGGGACACAGTGGGGGACACAGCAAGGAAACAGAGGGATATACAGCGAGGACACAGCGTGACACATGGGGACACAGCGGGACACAGCGGGGGACCCAGCGAGGACACAGCGGGACACAAATGGGTACACAGCAAGGACACAGCAGGACACAGCTTGAAACAGCAGGACACAGCGGGGGACACAGGCGGGGACACAGCGGGACACACCAGAGGACACAGCGGGGACACAGCGGGACACAGTGGGGACACAGCGGGACACAGCGAGGGACACAGCGGGGGACAGTGGGGACAAACCAGGGAACAACGGGGACACAGCGGGACACAACTGGGACACAGCGAGGACACAGCGGGACACAGCAGGGACACAGCGAGTACACAGCGGGACACAACCGGACACAGCAGGACAGAGGGGAACACAGAGGGGGACACAGCAGGACACAGTGGGACACAGCGGGGTACACAGTGGGACACATCGGGGATACAGCAGGGATACAGCGGGACACAGCGGGGGACAGAGCAGGATATAGCGGGGGACACAGCGGGACACAGCGGGGACACAGCGGGACAGAGCGGGGAACACAGCGGGATATAGCAGGGACACAACGAGGAAAAAGCGGGACACAGAGGGACACAGCAGGGGACACAGCAAGGCCACAGCGGGACACAGCGGGGGACAAAGCAGGGGACACAGCAGGACACAGGGGGACACAGCGGAACCCAGTGGGGACACAGCAGGGGACAGCAGGGAGACACAGCGGGGACACAGCGGGGACACATCGGTACACAGCGGGACACAGGGGGTACACAGCAGGACACAGCGGGACACAGCGGGAAACACAACCGGACACAGCGGGATACAGAGCGGGACACAGCGGGGGACAAAGCGGGACACAGTGGGGACAGAGTGGGACACAGCGGGGACACAGCAGGGGACACAGCGGGGACACAGCGGGGACACAGCGGGACACACCGGGGACCCAGCGGGGACACAGCGGGACACATCGGTACACAGCGGGACACAGGGGGTACACAGCAGGACACAGCGGGACACAGCGGGAAACACAACCGGACACAGCGGGGAACACAGCAGGGGACACAGAGCTGCACACAGCGGGAGAGAGTGGAACACAGCAGGGACACAGCGGGGACACAGCGGGACATCGCGGGGACAAAGCGAGGACAGAGCGGGACACAGAGGTACACAGCGAGGGACACAGCGGGGGACAGTGGGGACAAACCGGGGGACAACGGGGACACAGCGGGACACAGCTGGGACACAGCGAGGACACAGCGGGTCACAGCGGGGACACACCGGGGACACAGCGGGACACAGCCGGACACAGCAGGACACAGAGGGGAACACAGCGGGGGACACAGCAGGACACAGTGGGACACAGCGGGGTACACAGTGGGACACATCGGGGATACAGCAGTGACACAGCGGGACACAGCGGAGGACAGAGCAGGATATAGCGGGGGACACAGCGGGACACAGCGGGGACACAGCGGGACACATCGGTACACAGCGGGACACAGGGGGTACACAGCAGGACACAGCGGGACACAGCGGGAAACACAACCGGACACAGCGGGGAACACAGCAGGGGACACAGAGCCGCACACAGCGGGAGAGAGTGGAACACAGCAGGGACACAGCGGGGACACAGCGGGACATCGCGGGGACAAAGCGAGGACAGAGCGGGACACAGAGGTACACAGCGAGGGACACAGCGGGGGACAGTGGGGACAAACCGGGGAACAACGGGGACACAGCGGGACACAGCTGGGACACAGCGAGGACACAGCGGGACACAGCGGGGACACAGCGGGGACACAGCGGGACACAGCCGGACACAGCAGGACACAGAGGGGAACACAGCGGGGGACACAGCAGGACACAGTGGGACACAGCGGGGTACACAGTGGGACACATCGGGGATACAGCAGTGACACAGCGGGACACAGCGGAGGACAGAGCAGGATATAGCGGGGGACACAGCGGGACACAGCGGGGACACAGCGGGACAGAGCGGGGAACACAGTGGGATATAGCAGGGGACACAATGAGGACAAAGCAGGACACAGAGGGACACAGCAGGGGACACAGCAAGGCCACAGCGGGACACAGCGGGACAGAGCGGGGGACAAAGCAGGGGACACAGCAGGACACAGGGGGACACAGCGTTACACAGCGGGGACACAGCAGGACACAGCGGGGACACAGCAGGGGACACAGCAGGACACAGAGGGGAACAAAGGGGGCACACAGCGGGACACAGTGGGACACAGCGGGGTACACAGCGGGACACAGCGAGGACACAGCAGGGGCAGAGTGGGAAACAGCGGGACACAGTGGGGGCCAAACGGGACACACCGGGGTACTGCGGGACACATTGCGGGACACAGCAGGGGCCACAGAGCCACACACAGCGGGAGAGAGTGGAACACAGCAGGGACAGAGCGCGGACACAGCGGGGGACCCAGCGAGGACACAGCGTGACACATGGGGAACACAGCGGGACAAGGCGGGGGACCCAGCAAGGACACAGAGGGACACAAATGGGGACACAGCAAGGACACAGTGGGACACAGCGGGAAAGAGCGGGACACAGCAGGGTACACAGCCGGGGACACAGCGGGACACAGTAGGGGACACAGCGGGGACACAGCGGGACACAGTGTGGACACAGCGGGACACAGCGGGACACATCGGGGGACACAGCAGGACACTGCAGGGTACACAGCGGGACACAGCGGGACACAAAGGGACACAGCAGGGAAACAGTGGGAGACACAGTGGGACACAGCGGGGTACACAGCGGGACACAGCGGGGACACAGCAGGGGCACAGTGGGAAACAGCAGGACACAGCGCGGGACAAAGCGGGACACACCGGGACACAGCGGGACACAGCGGGGGACACAGCGGAGGACACAGAGCTGCACACAGCGGGAGAGAGTGGAACACAGCACGGACACAGCAGGGACACAGCGGGACATAGCGGGGACAAAGCGAGGACAGAGCAGGACACAGTGGTACACAGTGAGGGACACAGCGGGGGACAGTGGGGACAAACCGGGGAACAACGGGGACACAGCGAGACACAGCTGAGACACAGCGGGGACACAGCGGGGACACAGCAGGGGACACAGTGGGACATAGCAGGGGATACAGCGAGGACACAGAGGGGACATAGGGGGACACTGCGGGACACAGTGGGACACAGCGGGAACACAGAGGGACATAGCAGTTACACAACGAGGACACACCAGGGACACAGAGGGACACAGCGGGGACACAGCGGGGGACAAAATGGGGGACACAGCGGTAAACAGCGGGGGACACAGCAGGACTCAGCGGGGGACACAGCAAAGAACACAGCGGGACACAGCGGGGGACACAGGGGAACACAGCGGGACACAGCCGGACACAGCTGGGGACACAGCGGGTGACACAGCGGGGGAAACAGCGGGGGACACAGCGAGGACACAGCAGGACACAGCGGGGGACAGCGGGGGACACAGAAGGACACAGCGGGATACACAGAGGCAGATACAGCGGTACACATCGGGACACAGCGGAGACACAGTGGGACACAGCGGGCCACAGCGGGGACACAGCAGGACACAGCGGAACACAGCAGGGGACACACCGGGGGAGAGCAGGCAAACAGCGGGACACAGCAGGACACAGCAAGGACACAACGGGACACAGCGGGGGACACAGCGGGACACAGCGGGGACAAACGGGGGAAAAAGCGGGGACACAGCGGGACAAAACGGGACACAGCTGGACACAGTGGGGACACAGCAGGGGACACAGCGGGGGACAGCGGGGACACAGCCGGACACAGCAGGACACAGCGGGAAACAGCGGGAACACAGCGAGGACACAGCGGGACACAGCGGGACACAGACGGGACACAGCGGGGGACAGCAGGGAGACACAGCGGCGACACAGCGGGGACACAGCGGAACCCAGTGGGGACACAGCGGGGGACAGCAGGGAGACACAGTGGGGACACAACGGGGACACATCGGTACACAGCGGGACACAGGGGGTACACAGCAGGACACAGCGGGACACAGCTGGAAACACAACCGGACACAGCGGGATACACAGCGCGACACAGCGGGGGACAAAGCGGGACACAGTGGGGACAGAGTGGGACAAAGCGGGGACACAGCAGGGGACACAGCGGGGACACAGCGGGGACACAGCGGGACACACCGGGGACCCAGCGGGGACACAGCGGGACACATCGGTACACAGCGGGACAAAGGGGGTACACAGCAGGACATAGCGGGACACAGCGGGAAACACAACCGGACACAGCGGGGAACACAGCAGGGGACACAGAGCCGCACACAGAGGGAGAGAGAGGAACACAGCAGGGACACAGCGGGGACACAGCGGGACATCGCGGGGACAAAGCGAGGACAGAGCGGGACACAGAGGTACACAGCGAGGGACACAGCGGGGGACAGTGGGGACAAACCGGGGAACAACGGGGACACAGCGGGACACAGCTGGGACACAGCGAGGACACAGCAGGACACAGCAGGGACACAGCGAGTACACAGCGGGACACAGCCGGACACAGCAGGACACAGAGGGGAACACAGAGGGGGACACAGCAGGACACAGTGGGACACAGCGGGGTACACAGTGGGACACATCGGGAATACAGCAGGGATACAGCGGGACCCAGCGGGGGACAGAGCAGGATATAGCGGGGGACACAGCGGGACACAGCGGGGACACAGCGGGACAGAGCGGCGAACACAGCGGGATATAGCAGGGGACAAACGAGGACAAAGCGGGACACAGAGGGACACAGCAGGGGACACAGCAAGGCCACAGCGGGACACAGCGGGACACAGCGGGGGACAAAGCAGGGGACACAGCAGAACACAGGGGGACACAGTGTTACACAGAGGGGACACAGCGGGACACAGCGGGGACACAGCAGGGGACACAGCAGGACACAGAGGGGAACAAAGGGGTCACACAGCGGGACACAGCGGGACACATCGGGGGACACAGCAGGACACTGCAAGGTACACAGCGGGACACAGCGGGACACAAAGGGACACAGCAGGGAAACAGTGGGAGACACAGTGGGAAACAGCGGGGTACACAGCGGGACACAGCGGGACACAGCGGGGACACAGCAGGGGCACAGTGGGAAACAGCAGGACACAGCGGGGGACAAAGCGGGACACACCGGGACACAGCGGGACACAGCGGGGGACACAGTGGAGGACACAGAGCTGCACACAGCGGGAGAGAGTGGAACACAGCACGGACACAGCAGGGACACAGTGGGACATAGCGGGGACAAAGCGAGGACAGATCGGGACACAGAGGTACACAGCGAGGGACACAGCGGGAGACAGTGGGGACAAACCGGGGAACAACGGGGACACAGCAAGACACAGCTAGGACACAACGGGGACACAGCGGGGACACCGCAGAGGACACAGTGTGACACAGCAGGGGATACAGCGAGGACACAGAGGGGACATAGGGGGACACTGCGGGACACAGTGGGACACAGCGGGGACACAGAGGGACATAGCAGTTACACAGCGAGGACACACCAGGGACACAGAGGGACACAGCGGGGACACAGCGGGGGACAAAATGGGGGACACAGCGGTAAACAGCGGGGGACACAGCGGGACTCAGCGGGGGACACAGCAAAGAACACAGCGGGACACAGCGGGGGACACGGGAACACAGCGGGACACTGCCGGACACAGCTGGGGACAAAGCGGGTGACACAGCGGGGGAAACAGTGGGAAACAGCAGGGGACACAGCGAGGACACAGCAGGACACAGCGGGGGACACAGCAGGACACAGCGGGGTACACAGAGGCAGACACAGCGGTACACATCGGGACACAGCGGGGACACAGCGGGGAAACAGCGGGACACAGCGGGGGATACAGCGAGGACACAGAGGCGACATAGGGGGACACTGCGGGACACAGTGGGACACAGCGGGGACAAAGAGGCATAGCAGTTACACAGCGAGGACACACCAGGGACACAGAGGGAAACAGCGGGGAAACAGCGGGGACACAGCAGGACACAGCGGGAGACACATAGGCGGACACGGAGGCGGACACCGCGGGACACAGCGGGACAGATCGGGACACAGTGGGGACACAGCGAAGACACAGCGGGACACAGCGGGGAACACAGCGGGGAACACAGCGGGACACAGCGGGACACAGCGGGGGACATAGCATGGTCACAGCGGGTTAATAGTGGGGGACACAGCGGGGGACACATCGGGATACAGAAGGACATAGCGAGGACACAGCGGGACACAGGAGGACACAGCAAGGACACAGCGTGGACACAGCGGGGGACACAGTGGGACACAGCTGGGGAAACAGCGAGGACACAACAGGGAAATTGCGGGACACAGCGTTTCACAGCAGGGAAATAGTGGGGGACATAATGGGGGACACAGCGGGATACAGAAGGACACAGTGAGGACACAGTGGGGACATAGGGGGACACTGCGGGACACAGCGGGGCACAGAGGGACATAGAGATTACACAGCGAGGACACACCAGGGACACAGCGGGACACAGCGTGGACACAGCGGGGACACAGAGGGACCCAGCTGGACCCAGCGGGGACACAGCTGGGACACAGAGGGACACAGATTGGGACATAGAGGTGGACACAGCAGGACACAGCGGGCCACAGTGGGGACACAGCAGGACACAGCGGGACACAGCGGGGGACACACCGGGGGAAAGTAGGCACACAGCGGGACACAGCAGGACACAGCGGGACACAGCAGGACACACCGGGGAACACAGCGGGCCACACAGCGGGACACAGTGGGACACAGTGGGGGACACAGCCTGGAAACAGCGGGTCACAGCGGGGAAATAGTGGGGGACACAGCGGGGGACACAGCGGGGGACACAGTGGGACACAGCGGGGACACAGAGGGACTCAGCGGTTACACAGCGAGGACACACCAGGGACACAGCGGGACACAGCGGAGACACAGCAGGGACAAAGTGCGACACAGCGAGGACACAGCAGGACACAGCATGGGGTACAGCGGGGGATAGCGGTACACATGCGCGGACAGCGGGGACACAGCAGGACAAAGCGGGACACAGACGGGACAAAGTAGGGGACAAAGCGGGGACACAGCGGGACACAGCGGGACAAAACGGGACAAAGCTGGACACAGCGGGGACACAGCAGGGTACACAGCGGGGGACAGCAGGGACACAGCCAGACACAGCGAGGACACAGCGGGACACAGCGAAGACACAGCCGACACAGAGGGGACACAGCGGGGAACAGCAGGGAGACACATCGGGGACACAGCGGGGACACAGCAGAACACAGTGGGGACACAGCGGGGGACAGCAAGGAGACACAGCGGGGACACAGCGGGGACACATCGGTACACAGCGGGACACAGCCGGTACACAGCAATACACAGCGGGAAACACAAACGGACACAGCGGGGGACACAGCGGAACACAGCGGGACACAGCGGGGACACAGCAGGACACAGCGGGGACACAGCGGGGACACAGCGAGACACAGCGCGACCCAGCTGGGACACAGCGGGGACACAGCGGGACACAGCGGGGGTCACAGAGGCGGACACAGCAGAACACAGCGGGACACAGCGCGACACAGCGGGACACAGCGGGGACACAGCGGGATACAGCGGGGGACACAGCAGGGGACACAGCGGGGGACAGCGGGGACAAAGAGGGACACAGCGGGGAGCACAGCGGGGGACTCAGCGGGACACAGCGGGACCCAGCGGGGACACAGCGGGGACACAGCGGGACACAGCGGGGGACACAGCAGGGGACACAGCGGGGGACAGCGGGGACACAGAGGGACAAAGCAGGACACAGCATGGAAACAGCAAGGACACAACGGGACACAGCGGGACACAGCGGGAGACACAGCAGGGGACACAGCGGGACACAGCGGGGACAAAGCGGGGGACAAAGCGGGGACACAGCGGGACACAGCGGGACGAAACGGGTTACAGCTGGACACAGCGGGCACACAGCAGGGGACACAGCGGGGGACAGCGGGGACACAGCCGGACACAGCAGGACACAGCAGGAAACAGTGGGGACACAGCGAGGACACAGCGGGACACAGCGGGGGACCCAGCATGGGCACAGCAAGTCACAGCGGGGAAATAGTTGGGGACACAGCGGGGGACAGAGCGGGATACAGAAGGACACAGCGAGGACACAGCGGGACACAGGAGGACACAGCGGGGACAAAGCGGGGGACAAATCGGGGACACAGCGGGACACAGTGGGACAAAACGGGACACAGCTGGACACAGCGGGGACACAGCAGGGGACACAGCGGGGGACAGCAGGGACACAGCCGGACACAGCAGGACACAGCGGGAAACAGAGGGGACACAGCGAGGACACAGCGGGACACAGAGGGGAACACAGCACGGGACACAGCGTGACACAGCAGGACACAGCAGGGTATACAGTGGGACACATCGGGGATACAGCAAGGACACAGCGGGACACAGCCGGACACAGAAGGGAACACAGCGTGGGACACAGCGGGACAGAGCGGGACACAGCGGGGTACACAGTGGGACACATTGGGGATACAGCAGGGATACAGCGGGACATAGCGGGGAAACAGCGGGACAGAGCGGGGAACACAGCGGGATATAGCAGGGGACACAACGAGGACAAAGCGGGAGACAGAGGGACACAGCAGGGGACACAGCAAGGCCACAGCGGGACACAGCGGGGGACACAGCCGGGACACATCGGGTCACAGCGGGGACACACTGGGGGACACAGCAAGGACACAGTGGGACACAGAGGGATACACAGCGAGGACACAGCGTGACACATGGGGACACAGCGGGACACAGCGGGGTACCCAGCGAGGACACAGCGGGACACAAATGGGTACACAGCAAGGACACAGCAGGACACAGCTTGAAAGAGCAGGACACAGCGGGGGACACAGTCGGGGACACAGTGGAACACAGCAGGGGACACAGCGGGGACACAGCGGGACACAGTGGGGACACAGCGGGACACAGCGGGACACATCGGGCGACACAGCAGGACACTGCAGGGTACGCAGGGGGACACAGCGGGACACAAAGGGACACAGCAGGGACACAGCGGGGGACACAGCGGGACACAAAAGGGGACACAGCGTTACACAGCGGGGACACAGCGGGACACATCGTGGACACAGCAGGGGACACAGTAGGACACAGTGGGGAACAAAGGGGGCACACAGCAGGACACAGTGGGACACAGCGGGGGACAAAGCGGGACACCCCGGGATACAGCGGTACACAGCGGGGGACACATCAGGGGACAAAGTGCCGCACACAGCGGGAGAGATTGGAACACAGCAGGGACACAGTGGGGACACAGCGGGACATCGTGGGGACAAAGCGAGGACAGAGCGGGACACAGAGGTACACAGCGAGGGACACAACGGGGGACAGGGGGGACAAACCGTGGAACAACCGGCACACAGCGTGACACAGCTGGAACACAGCGAGGAAACAGCGGGACACAGCGGGGACATAGCGAGTACACTGCAGGACACAGCCGGACACAACAGGACACAGAGGGGAACACAGCGGGGGACACAGTGGGACAGAGCGAGACACAGCGGGGTACACAGTGGGACACATCGGGGATACAGCAGGGACACAGCGGGACAAAGAGGGACACAGTTGGGACAGAGTGGGACACAGCGGGGACACAGCTGGGGACACAGCCGGGACACAGCGGGGACACAGCGTGACACACCGGGGACACAGCGGGGACACAGCGGGACACAGCAGCGACACAGTGGAACACAGCGGGGGACACAGCGGGACACAGCCTGGGACAGAGCGGGACACAGCGTGGACAAAGCGGGTCACAGCGAGACACAGCATTGACTAAGCGGTGACACATCAGAACACATCAGGACACAGCGGGACACAGCAGGGGACAGAGGGGACACACCGGTGGACAACGGGGACACAGCAGGACAGCGCGGGGGTCACAGTGGGAAAGAGCGGGGACAAAGAGTGACACAGCGGGACAGAGCGGGGACACAGCGGGGACAAAGCGGGACACAAAGGGACACAGCAGGGACACAGCAGGGGACACAGCGGGACACAAAGGGGGATACAGTGTTACACAGCGGGGACACAGCAGGGGACACAGCAGGACACAGAGGGGAACAAAGGGGGCACACAGCGGGACACAGTGGGACACAGCGGGGTACACAGCGGGACACAGCGGGGACACAGCAGGGGCACAGTGGGAAACAGCGGGACACAGCAGGCGATAAAGCGGGACACACCGGGATACAGCGGGACACAGCGGGGGACACAGCAGGGTACACAACAGGA
The DNA here is from genome assembly GCF_000151885.1 of Dipodomys ordii. NCBI lineage: Eukaryota > Metazoa > Chordata > Mammalia > Rodentia > Heteromyidae > Dipodomys > Dipodomys ordii. The sequence goes on along the minus strand of NW_012284673.1, from coordinate 2,166 downwards.
CACAGAGGGGAACAAAGGGGGCACACAGCGGTACACATCGGGACACAGCGGGGACACAGCGGGACACACCGGGGACACAGCAGGACACAGCGGGGACACAGCGGGGACACAGCGGGGCCACAGCGGGGGACACAGTGGGACACAGCGGGGATACAGAGGGACTCAGCGGTTACACAGCTAGGACACACCAGGGACACAGCAGGACACAGCGGAGACAAAGCGGGGACACAGTGAGACACAGCGAGGACACAGCGGAACACAGCGGAAGACACAGCGGAAGGCAACGGTGACACACCGGCGGACAGCGGGGACACAGCGGGACACAGCGGGACACAGCAGGGGACACAGCGGGACACAGGGGGGACACACCGGGGGACAGCAGGGACACACATGCAGACAGCGTGGACACATCGGGACACAGCGGGGGACATCGGAGACACAGCAGGACACAGCAGGACACAGCCGGACACAGCAGGGACACAGCAGGGACACAGCGGGTCACAGCGGGGACACAGTGTGGGACACAGCGAGGACACAGCGGGACACAGAGTGATACACAGAGAGGACACAGCGTGACACATGGGGCCACAGCAGGACACAGCGGGGGACACAGAGAGGACACAGCAGGACGCAAATGGGGACACAGCAAGGACAAAGCGGGACACAGCGGGAAAGAGCGGGACACAGTGGGGGACACAGCCAGGGACACAGCGGGGGACACAGCAGGGACACATCGGGTCACATCGGGGACACAGTGGGGGACACAGCGAAGACAAAGCGGGACACAGAGTGATACACAGAGAGGACACAGCGTGACACATGGGGCCACAGCAGGACACAGCGGGGGACACAGAGAGGACACAGCGGGACACAAATGGGGACACAGCAAGGACACAGCGGGACACAGCGGGAAAGAGCGGGACACAATGGGGGACACAGCCAGGGACACAGAGGGACACAGCGGGACACAAATGGGGACACAGCAGGGACACATCGGGTCACAGCGGGGACACAGTGGGGACACAGCAAGGACACAGTGGGAAACAGAGGGATACACGGCGAGGACACAGCGTGACACATGGGGACACAGCGGGACTCAGCGGGGGACAAAGCAAGGACACAGTGGGACACAGAGGGATACACAGCGAGGACACAGCGTGACACATGGGGACACAGCGGGACACAGTGGGGACACAGCGGGACACAGCGGGACACATCGGGCAACACAGCAGGACACTGCGGGGTACACAGCGGGACACAGCGGGACACAAAGGACACAGCAGGGACACAGCGGGGGACAGAGCGGGACACAAAGGGGGACCCAGCGTAACATAGCGGGGACACAGCGGGACACAGCGGGGACACAGCAGGGGACACAGCAGGACACAGAGGGGAAGAAAGGGGGCACACAGCGGGACACAGTGGGACACAGCGGGGTACACAGCGGGACACAGCGGGGACACAGCAGGGGCACAGTGGGAAACAGCGGGACACAGCGGGCGACAAAGCGGGACACACCGGGATACAGCGGGACACAGCGGGGGACACAGCAGGGGACACAGAGCCGCACACAGCGGGAGAGAGTGGAACACAGCAGGGACACAGGGGGGACACAGCGGGACATCGCGGGGACAAAGCGAGGACAGAGCGGGACACAGAGGTACACAGCGAGGGACACAGCGGGGGACAGTGGAGACAAACCGGGGAACAACGGGGACACAGCGGGACACAGCTGGGACACAGCGAGGACACAGCGGGACACAGCAGTGACACAGCGAGGACACAGCAGGACACAGCCGGACACAGCAGGACACAGAGGGGAACACAGCGCGGGACACAGCGGGACACAGCGGGACACAGCGGGGTACACAGTGGGACACATCGGGGATACAGCAGGGACACAGCGGGACACAGCGGGGGACAGAGCAGAATATAGCGGGGGACACAGCGGGACACAGCGGGGACACAGCGGGGGACACTGTGGGACACAGCGGGGGACACAGCGAGGACACAGCGGGGACATAGGGGGACACTGCGGGACACAGTGGAACACAGCGGGGACACAGAGGGACATAGCAGTTACACAGCGAGGACACACCAGAGACACAGCGGGACACAGCAGGACACAGAGGGGACGCAGCGAGACACAGCGGGACCCAGCGGGGA
>NW_012284672.1:0-9095 GCF_000151885.1 Dipodomys ordii | reverse complement strand
GGGAAACAGCAAGGACACAACGGGACACAGCGGGACACAGCGGAGACACAGTGGGGAACACAGCGAGGACACAGCGGGACACAGAGGGATACACAGAGAGGACACAGAGTGACACGTGGGGACACAGCGCGACACAGCGGGTGACCCAGCGAGGACACAGCGGGTCACAAATTGGGACACAGCAAGGACACAGCGGGACACAGCGGGAAAGAGCGGGACACAGCTGGGGACACACCCCGGGACAAGCGGGACACAGCATGGGACAGAGCCGGGACACACAGGGGACAGAAGGCACACAGCGGGACACAGCAGAACACAGCAGGACACAGAGGGACACAGCGGGGAACACAGCGGGGGACAGAGCGGGACACAGCGGGACACAGCGGGGGACACAACATGGACACAGCAGGTCAGAGCGGGGACAAAGCGAGACACAGCGGGACACATCGAGGGACACAGCAGGACACTGCGGGGTACACAGCGGGACATAGCGGGATACAAAGGGACACACAGCAGGGACACAGCGGGGGACACAGCGGGACACAAAGGGGGACACAGCGTTACACAGCGGGGACACAGCGGGATACAGCGGGCACACAGCAGGGGACACAGCAGGACACAGAGGGTAACAAAGGGGGCACACAGCGGGACACAGTGGGACACAGCGTGGTACACAGCAGGACACAGCGGGGACACAGTAAGGGCACAGTGGGAAACAGCGGGACACAGCGGGGGACAAAGCGGGACACACTGGGATACAGCGGGACACAGCGGGGGACACAGCAGGGGACACAGCGGGACATCGCGGGGACAAAGCGAGGACAGAGCGGGATACAGAGGTACACAGCGAGGGACACAGCGGGGGACAGTGGGGACAAACCTGGGAACAATGGAGACACAGCGGGACACAGCGGGGACACAGCGAGTACACAACGGGACACAGCCAGACACAGCAGGACACAGAGGGGAACACAGCGGGGGACACAGCGGGACAGAGCGGGACACAGCGGGGTACACAGTGGGACACATCGGGGATACAGCAAGGACACAGCGGGACACAGCGGGGGACATAGCAGGATAGAGCGGGGGACACAGCGGGACACAGCGGGGACACAGCGGGACAGAGCGGGGAACACAGCGGGATATAGCAGGGGACACAACGAGGACAAAGCGGGACACAGAGGGACACAGCAGGGGAAACAGCAAGGCCACAGCGGGACACAGCGGGGACACAGTCGGGGACACAGCAAGGACACAGCGGGACACAGAGGGATACACAGCGAGGACACAGCGTGACACATGGGGACACAGCGGGACACAGCAGGGGACCCAGCGAGGACACTGCGGGACACGAATGGGGACACAGCAAGGACACAGCAGGATACAGCGTGAAAGAGCAGGACACAGCGGGGGACACAGCCGGGGACACAGTGGGACGCAGCAGGGGACACAGCGGGGACACAGCGGGACACAGTGAGGACACAGCGGGACACAGCGGGACATATTGGGCGACACAGCAAGACACTGCGGGGTACACAGCGGGACACAGCGCGACACATATGGAGACAGCAGGGACACAGCGAGGGACACAGCGGGACACAAAGGGGAACACAGCGTTACACAGCGGGGACACAGCGGGACACAGCGGGCACACAGCGGGACACAGCGAGACACAGCAGTGACAAAGGGGCCACACAGCGGGACACATCGGGACACAGCGGGACACAGCAGGGGACAGAGGGGACACACCGGTGGACAACGGGGACACAGCAGGACAGCGCGGGGGTCACAGTGGGAAACAGCGGAGACACAGAGGGACACAGTGGGACACAGCAGGACACAGCGGGGACACAGCGGGGACAAAGCGGGGACACAGTGGGGGACACAGAGGTAAACAGTGGGGGACACAGCGGGACTCAGCTGGGGACACATCAAAGGACACAGCGGGTGACACAGCGGGGGAAACTGCGGGAAACAGCGGGGGACACAGCGAGGACACAGCAGGACACAGCGGGGTACACAGAGGCAGACAGAGTGGTACACATCGGGACACAGCGGGGACACAGTGGGACACAGTGGGACACAGCCGGGACACAGCGGGGGACACAGCGGGACACAGTGGGGGACACAGACGGGGACACAGCGGGACACAGTGGGGACACAGCGGGACACAGCGGGGACACAGCGAGTACACAGCGGGACACAGCCGGACACAGCAGGACACAGACGGGAACACAGCGGGGGACACAGCGGGACACAGCGGGGTACACAGTGGGACACATCGGGGATAAAGCAGGGACACAGCTTGACACAGCCGGGGACAGAGCAGGATATAGCGGGGGACACAGCGGGACAGAGCGGGGAACACAGCGGGATATAGCAGGGGACACAACGAGGACAAAGCGGGACACCGAGGGACACAGCGGGGGACACAGCAAGGCCACAGCGGGACACAGCGGGACACAGCAGGGGACAGCAGCGGACACAGCAGGACACAGGGGGATACAGCGGTACACAGCGGGGACACAGCGGGGGACACAGTGGGACACAAAGGGGGACCCAGCGTTACACAGCAGGGACACAGTGGGACACAGCGGGGACACAGCAGGGGACACAGCAGGACACAGAGGGGAACAAAGGGGGCATACAGCAGGACACAGCGGGGGACACAGCGGGACAAAGCGGGACACAGTGGGGACAGAGTGGGACACAGCGGGGACACAGAGGTGGACACAGCGGAACACAGCAGAAACACAGTGGAACACAGCGGGGGACACTGCGGGACACAGCCTGGGACAGAGCGGGACACAGCGTGGACACAGCGGGACACAGCGAGACACAGCAGTGACGAAGCGGCGACACAGCGGGACACAGTGGGGGACAGAGGGGACACACCGGTGGACAACGGGGACACAGCAGGACAGCGCGTGGGTCACAGTGGGAAACAGCGGGGACACAGATGGACACAGCGGGACACAGAGGGACAGAGCGGGGACAGAGTGGGGACAAAGCGGGGGACACAATGGGGGACACAGCGGTAAACAGCGGGGGACACAGCGGGACTCAGCTGGGGACACATTAAAGGACACAGTGGGTGACACAGCGGTGGGAAACAGCGGGAAACAGCGGGGGACACAGCGAGGACACAGCAGGACACAGCAGGGTACACAGAGGCAGACACAGCGGTACACATCGGGACACAGCGGGGACACAGGGGGACACAGCGGGACACAGCGGGGACACAGCGGGACACAGCGGGACACAGCGGGAAACACAACCGGACACAGCGGGGGACACAGCGGGACACAGCGATGGACAGAGCAGGACAAAGCTGGACCCAGTGGGGACAGAGTGGGACACAGCGGGGACACAGTGGCTGACGCAGCGGCGACACAGCGGGGACAGAGTGGGACACAGCGGGGGACAGTGGGGAGACACAGGGAAGACACAGCGGGGGACAGCAGTGAAACACAGGGGGAACACAGTGGGGACACATCGGTACACAGCGGGACACAGGGGGTACACAGCAGGACACAGCGTGGGACACATCGGGACACAGCGGGGGACCCAGAGAGGACACAGCGGGACACAATGGGGACACAGCAAGGACACAGCGGAACACAGCGGGAAAGAGCGGGACACAGCGGGGTACACAGCCGGAGACACAGCGAGACACAGCTGGACACAGCGGGGGACACAGCAGGGACACATCGGGTCACAGCGGGGACACAGTGGGGGACACAGCAAGGACACAGCGGGACACAGAGGCATACACAGAGAGGACACAGCGTGACACATGGGGACACACCGGGACTCAGCGGGGGACCCAGCGAGGACACAGCGGGAAAAAGTGGGGACACAGCAAGGACACAGAAGGACACACCGTGAAAGAGCGGGACACAGCGGGGGACACAGCCGGGGACACAGTGGGACGCAGCAGGGGACACAGCGGGGACACAGCGGGAAAAAGTGGCGACACAGCGGGACACAGCGGGACACATCGGGCGACACAGCAAGACACTGCGGGGTACACAGCGGGACACAGCGGGACACAAAGGGACACAGCAGGGACACAGCGGGGGACACAGCGGGACACAAAGGGGGCAAAGAGTTACACAGCAGGGACACAGTGGGACACAGCGGGCACACAGCAGGGGACACAGCAGGACACAGAGGGGAACAAAGGGGGCACACAGCGGGACACAGTGGGACACAGCGGGTTACACAGCGGGACACAGCGGGGACACAGCAGGGGCACAGTGGGAAACAGCGGGACACAGCGGGGGACAAAGCGGGACACACCGGGATACAGTGGGACACAGCGGGAGACACAGCAGGGGACACAGAGCCGCACACAGCGGGAGAGAGTGGAACACAGCAGGGACACAGCGGGGACACAGCGGAGGACAGAGCGGGGGACAGCGGTGACACACCGGCGGACAGCAGGGACACAGCGGGACACAGCGGGGGACACAGCGGGACACAGTGGGGGACACAGTGGGGGACACAGTGGGACACAGCTGGGGACACAGCGAGGACACAGCGGGACAAAGCGGGGGACACAGCGGGGGACAGCGGGGACACACATGCAGACAGCGGGGACACAACGGGACACAGCAGAGGACATCGGGGACACAGCGGGACACAGCGGGACACAGCAGGGACACAGCAGGGACACAGTGGGTCACAGCGGGGACACAGTGTGGGATACAGCGAGGACATAGCTGGACACAGAGGGATACACAGAGAGGACACAGCATGACACAAATGGGGACACAGCAAGGACACAGCGGGACACAGCGGGAAAGAGCGGGACACAGCGGGGGACACAGCCGGGGACACAGCGGGACACAGCGGGTCACAGCGCGGGACACAGCAGGGACACATCGGGTCACTGCGGGGACACAGTGTGGGACACAGCACGGACACAGCGGGACACAGAGGGATACACAGCGAGGACACAGCGTGACACATGGGGACACAGCGGGACCCAGGGGGGACACAGCAGGGCACAGAGTGGAACAAAGGGGGCACACAGCGGGACACAGTGGGACACAGCAGATGACACAGCAGGACACAGCGGGGGACACAGCGGGACACAAATGGGGACACAGCAAGGACACAGCGGGACACAGGGGGAAAGAGCAGGACACAGTGGGGGACACAGCGAAGAAACAGAGGGACACAGAAGGACACACAGCGAGGACACAGAGTGACACATGGGGACACAGCGGGACACAGCGGGTCACAGCGGGACACAAAGGGACACAGCAGGGACACAGCAGGTGACACAGCGGGACACAGAGGTGACACAGCGTTACACAGCGGGGACACAGCGGGACACAGCGGGGACACAGCAGGGGACACAGCAGGACACAGAGGGGAACAAAGGAGGCACACAGCGGGACACAGTGGGACACAGCGGGGTACACAGCGGGCCACAGCGGGACATCGCGGGGACAAAGCGAGGACAGAGCGGGACACAGAGGTACACAGCAAAGGAAACAGCGGGGGACAGTGGGGACAAACCGGGGAACAACGGGGACCCAGTGGGACACAGCTAGGACATAGCGGGACACAGAGGGATACACAGAGAGGACACAGCGTGACACATGGGGACACAGCTGGGGACACAGCCGGGGACACTGCAGGACACAGCAGGGCCACAGCGGGGACACACAGGGGACAGCAGGCACACAGCGGGACACAGCAGAACACAGCAGGACACAGCGGGACACAGCGGCGAACACAGCGGGGGACACAGCGGGGCACAGTGGGACACAGCGGGGGACACAGCATGGACACACCAGGTTACAGCAGGGAAATAGTGGGAGACACAGCCGGGGACACAGCGGGATAGAGAAGGACACAGCGAGGACACAGCGGGACACAGGAGGACAAAGCCGGGACACAGCGGGGACACAGCGGGGGGCACAGTGGGACACAGCGGGGACACAGAGGGACTCAGCGGTTACAGGCGAGGACACACCAGGGACACAGCGGGACACAGCGGAGACACAGCGGGGACACAGCGGGACACAGCGAGGACACAGCGGGACAAGCGGGGGATACAGTGGGGGACAGCGGTGACACACTGGCGGACAGCCGGGACACAGCGAGACGCAGCGGGACACAGTGGGGGACACAGCGGGACACAGTGGGGGACACAGCGGGGGACACAGCGGGACACAGCGGGGGACACAGCGGGACACAAATGGGGACACAGAAAAGACACAGCGGGACACAGCGGGAAAGAGCGGGATACAATGGGGACACAGCAAAGACACAGCAGGACACAGAAGGACACACAGCAAGGACACAGCGTGACACATCGGGACACAGCAGGACACAGCGGGACACAGCGGGCGACACAGCAGGACACTGCGGGGTACACAGCGGGACACAGCAGGACACAAAGGGACACAGCAGGGACACAGCAGGGGACACAGCGGGACACAAAGGGGACATAGCGTTACACAGTGGGGACACAGCGGGACACAGCGGGGACACAGCAGGGGACACAGCAGGACACAGAGGGGAACAAAGGAGGCACACAGCGGGACACAGTGGGACACAGCGGGGTACACAGCGGGCCACAGCGGGACATCGCGGGGACAAAGCGAGGGACAGAGCTGGACACAGAGGTACACAGTGAAGGACACAGCAGGGGACAGTGGGGACAAACCAAGGAACAACGGGGACCCAGCCGGACACAGCTATGACACAGCGGGACACAGAGGAATACACAGAGAGGACACAGCGTGACACATGGGGACACAGCAGGACACAGCGGGTGACCCAGCGAGGACACAGCGGGACAAAAATGGGAACACAGCAAGGACACAGCGGGACACAGCGGGAAAGAGCGGGACACAGCTGGGGACACAGCCGGGGACACAGCGGGACACAGCAGGGGACACAGCGGGGACACACAGGGGACAGCAGGCACAGAGCGGGACACAGCAGAACACAGCAGGACACAGCGGGACACAGCGGCGAACACAGCGGGGGACACAGCGGGGCACAGCGGGACACAGCGGGGGACACAGCATGGACACACCGGGTTACAGCGGGGAAATAGTGGGAGACACAGCGGGGGACACAGCGGGATACATTAGGACACAGCGAGGACACAGCGGGACACAGGAGGACAAAGCCGGGACACAGCGGGGACACAGCGGGGGACACAATGTGACACAGCGGGGACACAGAGGGACTCAGCGGTTACACAGCGAGGACACACCAGGGACACAGCGGGACACAGCGGAGACACAGCGGGGACACAGCGGGACACAGCGAGGACACAGCGGGACAAGCGGGGGATACAGCGGGGGACAGCGGTGACACACTGGCGGACAGCGGGGACACAGAGAGACGCAGCGTGGGACACAGTGAGACACAGCGGGACATCGCGGGGACAAAGCAAGGAGAGAGCGGGACACAGAGGTACACAGCGAAGGACACAGCGCGGGACAGTGGGGACAAACCGGGGAACAACGGGGACCCAGCGGGACACAGCTAGGACACAGTGGGGACACCTCGGGGACACAGCATGGGACACAGTGGGACACAGCATGGGATACAGCGAGGACACAGAGGGGACATGGGGGGCCCTGCGGGACACAGTGGGACACAGCGGGGACACAGAGGGACATAGCAGTTACACAGCGAGGACACACCAGGGACACAGCGAGACACAGCGGGGACACAGCGGGGGACACAGGTGGGGACACAGCGGTAAACAGCGGGGGACACAGCGGGACTCAGCGGGGGACACAGCAAAGAACACAGCGGGACACAGCGGGGGACACAGGGGAACATAGAGGGACACATCTGGACACAGCTGGGGACACAGCGGGTGACAGAGCGGGGACACATCAGGACACAGCGGGGGACACAGCAGGGGACAGCGGGGTACACAGAGGCAGACACAGCGGTACCCATCGGGACACAGGGGTGACACATCGGGGACACAGCGGGCCATAGCGGGCCACAGCGGGGACACAGCGGGACACAGCGGGACACAGCGGGGACACAGCAGGACACAGCTGGGACACAGCGGGGACACAGCGGGGACACAGCGGGGGACACAGTGGGACACAGCGGGGGCACAGAGGGACTCAGCGGTTACACAGCGAGGACACACCAGGGACACAGCGGGACACAGCGGAGGACACAGCGGGGGAGAGCGGTGACACACAGGCGGACAGCGGGGCCACAGCGGGACACAGCGGGGGACACAGCAGAACACAGTGGGGGACACAGCGGGGAACAAAGCGGGACACAGCTGTGGACACAGCGAGGACACAGCAGGACAAAGCGGGGGACACAGCGGGGGACTGCGGGGACACACATGCAGACAGCGGGGACACAACGGGACACAGCGGGGGACATCGGGGACACAGCGGGACACAGCGGGACACAGCAGGGACACAGCAGGGACACAGCGGGTCACAGCAGGGACACAGTGTGGGACACAGCGAGGACACAGCGGGACACAGAGCGATACACAGAGAGGACACAGCGTGACACAAATGGGGACACAGCAAGGACACAGCGGAACACAGCGGGAAAGAGCGGGACACAGCGGGGGACACAGCCGGGGACACTGCGGGACACAGTGGGACACAGCGGAGGACACAGCAGGGACTCATCGGGTCACAGCGGGGACAGAGTGGGGGACACAGCTAGGACACAGTGGGGACACAGCGGGGGACACCGCCCGGGACACAGCGGGACACAGCGGGACACAGCGTGGGACACAGCAGTGATACATCGGGTTACAGCGGGTACACAGTGGGGGACACAGTTAGGACACAGCGGGGACACAGCGGGACACAGCGGGAAAGAGCGGGACACAGCTGGGGACAATCCCAGGGACACAGCAGGACACAGCAGGGGACACAGCGGGAACACACAGAGGACAGCAGGCACACAGCGGGACACAGCGGAATACAGCAGGACACAGCGGGACACAGAGGGGAACACAGCGGGGGACACAGCGGGACACAGCGGGACACAGCGGGGAACACAGCGGGACACAGCGGGGGACACAGCATGGACACAGTGGGTCACAGCGGGTAAATAGTGGGGGA
>NW_012284671.1:0-1751 GCF_000151885.1 Dipodomys ordii | reverse complement strand
TCTAGGTTGGTCACAGCGAGTCTCAGCTGTGTTTCTCTTGTTTATGTCTCAGCTTTGGTCTCTGGGGGGGACTCTGTGGGTCTCAGCGTGATAAAATGTGACACTGCGTGACACAGAGGGGGATATAGCTGGGGAGAGTGGGGTCACCCCTGGTTAAAGCAGGGACACAGTGGGTCACTGCGGGGGACAGTGGGGACTCAGCGTGACCCAGGGGGACACTTCGAGTACACAGTGGGACACACCGGGGACACATTGGGGACACAACGGGACACAGTGGGGGACATCAGGGACACAGCGGGACACAGCAGGACACAGCAGGGACACAGCAGGGACACAGCCGGTCACAGCAGGGACTCAGTGGGGGAAACAGTGAGGACACAGCGAGACACAGATGCATACACAAAGAGGACACAGCGTGACACATGGGTACACAGCGGGACACAGCAGGGGACACAGAGAGAACACAGCGGTACACAAATGGGGACACAGCAAGGACACAGCGGGACACAGCGGGAAACAGCGGGACACAGCGGGGGACACAGCTGGGGACACAGCGGGGGACACAGCAGGACACAGTGAGGTACGCAAAGGGACACAGCGGGAGACACTGTAGTGGACACAGTGGGACTTATCGGGACATAGCGGGACACAGCGGGGAACACAGCGGGGGACACAGTGGGACACAGCGGGGAAATAGTGGGGGACACAGCGGGGGCCACAGCGGGATACAGAAGGACACAGCGAGGACACAGCAGGACACAGGAGGACACAGCAGGGACACAGCGGGGGACACAGTGGGACACAGCTGCGGATACAGTGAGGACACAGCAGGGACACTGCGGGACACAGCGGGTCACAGCGGGGAAATAGTGGGGGACACAGCGGAGGACACAGCGGGATACAGAAGCACACAGTGAGGACACAGCGGTGACGTAGGATGACACTGCGGGACAAAGTGGGACACAGCGGGGACACAGAGGGACATAGAGGTTACACAGTCAGGACACACCAGGGACACAGCGGAACACAGCGGGGACACAGCGGGGACACAGCGGGGACACAGCGGGACACAGCGGGACCCAGCGGGGACACAGCGGGGACACAGCGGGACACAGCGGGGACACAGCGGGACACAGCGGGGGACACAGAGGCGGACACAGCAGGACACAGCCGGACACAGCGGGAGACAGCGGGACACAGCGGGGACACAGCAGGGACACAGCGGGACACAGCGGGACCCAGCGGGGACACAGAGGGACATAGCAGTTACACAGCGAGGACATAACAGGGACCCAGCGGGACCCAGCGGGGACACAGCTGGGGACACAGTGGGGCACACAGCGGTAAACAGCGGGGGACACAGCCGGACTCAGCGGGGGACACAGCAAAGAACACAGCGGGACACAGCGGGGGATGCAGGGAAACACAGCGGGACACAGCCGGACACAGCTGGGGACACAGCGGGTGACACAGCGGGGGAAACAGCGGGAAACAGCGGGGGACACAGCGAGGACAGAGCAGGACACAGCGGGGGACACAGCAGGACACAGCGCGGTACACAGAGGCAGACACAGCGGTACACATCGGGACACAGCGGGGACACAGCGGAAACACAGCGGGTCACAGCGGGCCACAGCGGGGACACAGCAGGACACAGCGGGGGACACACCGGGGGAGAGCAGGCACACAGCGGGACACAACGGGACACAGCGGGACACAGCGGGGAACACAGCGGGGAAATAGTGGGGGAC
>NW_012284670.1:0-3156 GCF_000151885.1 Dipodomys ordii | reverse complement strand
CAGACAGTGGGGACAACCGGGGAACAACGGGGACACAGTGGGACACAGCTAGGACACAGCGGGGACACCCCGGGGACACAGCAGGGGACACAGTGGGACACAGCAGGGGATACAGCGAGGACACAGAGGGGACATAGGGGGACACTGCGGGACACAGTGGGACACAGCGGGGACAAAGAGGGACATAGCACTTACACAGCGAGAACACACCAGGGACACAGCGGGACACAGCGGGGACACAGCGGGTGACACAGAGGGGGACACAACAGTAAAGAGCTGGGGACACTGCGGGACTCAGCGGGGGACACAGCAAAGAACACAGCGGGACACAGCGGGGGACACAGGGGAACACAGCGGGACACATCCGGACACAGCTGGGGACAAGGCGGGTGACACAGCGGGGGAAACAGCGGGAAACTGCGGGGGACACAGCGAGGACACAGCAGGACACAGCGAGGGACACAGCAGGACACAGCTGGGTACACAGAGGCTGACACAGCGGTACACATCGGGACACAGCAGGGACACAGCTGGGACCCAGCGGGCCACAGTGGGCCACAGCGGGGACACAGCGGGACACAGCGGGACACAGCGGGGACACAGCAGGACACAGCGGGGACACAGCGGGGACACAGCGGGGACACAGCGGGGGACACAGTTGGACACAGTGGGGACACAGAGGGACTCAGTGGTTACACAGCGAGGACAAACCAGGGACACAGCGGGACACAGCGGAGACAAAGCAGGGACACAATGAGACACAGCGAGGACACAGCGGGACACAGCGGAGGACACAGCGGGGGACAGCGGTGACACACCGGCGGACAGCAGGGACACAGCGGGACACAGCGGTGGACACAGCGGGACACAGTGGGGGACACAGTGGGGGACACAGGGGGACACAGCTGGGGACACAGCGAGGACACAGCGGGACAAAGCGGGGGACACAGCGGGGGACAGCGGGGACACACATGCAGACAGCGGGGACACAACGGGACACAGCAGAGGACATCGGGGACACAGCAGGACACAGCGGGACACAGCAGGGACACAGCAGGGACACAGTGGGTCACAGCGGGGACACAGTGTGGGATACAGCGAGGACACAGCTGGACACAGAGGGATACACAGAGAGGACACAGCGTGACACAAATGGGGACACAGCAAGGACACAGCGGGACACAGCGGGAAAGAGCGGGACACAGCGGGGGACACAGACGAGGACACAGCGGGACACAGCGGGACACAGCGCGGGACACAGCAGGGACACATCGGGTCACTGCGGGGACACAGTGTGGGACACAGCACGGACACAGCGGGACACAGAGGGATACACAGCGAGGACACAGCGTGACACATGGGGACACAGCGGGACCCAGGGGGGACACAGCAGGGCACAGAGTGGAACAAAGGGGGCACACAGCGGGACACAGTAGGACACAGCGGATGACACAGCAGGACACAGCGGGGGACACAGCGGGACACAAATGGGGACACAGCAAGGACACAGCGGGACACAGGGGGAAAGAGCATGACACAGTGGGTGACACAGCGAAGAAACAGAGGGACACAGAAGGACACACAGCGAGGACACAGCGTGACACATGGGGACACAGCGGGACACAGCTGGGGATACAGCCCGGGACACTGCAGGACACAGCAGGGGACACAGCGGGGACACACAGGGGACAGCAGGCACACAGCGGGACACAGCGGAACACAGCAGGACACAGCGGGACACAGCGGCGAACACAGCGGGGGACACAGCGGGGCACAGTGGGACACAGCGGGGGACACAGCATGGACACACCGGGTTACAGCAGGGAAATAGTGGGAGACACAGCCGGGGACACAGCGGGATAAAGAAGGACACAGCGAGGACACAGCGGGACACAGGAGAACAAAGCCGGGACACAGCGGGGACACAGCGGGGGGCACAGTGGGACACAGCGGGGACACAGAGGGACTCAGCGGTTAAAGGCGAGGACACACCAGGGACACAGCGGGACACAGCGGAGACACAGCGGGGACACAGCGGGACACAGCGAGGACACAGTGGGACAAGCGGGGGATACAGCGGGGGACAGCGGTGACACACTGGCGGACAGCAGGGACACAGCGAGACGCAGCGGGACACAGTGGGGGATACAGCGGGACACAGTGGGGGACACAGCAGGGGACACAGCGGGACACAGCGGGGGACACAGCGGAACACAAATGGGGACACAGAAAGGACACAGCGGGACACAGCGGGAAAGAGCGGGATACAATGGGGACACAGCAAAGACACAGCAGGACACAGAAGGACACACAGCAAGGACACAGCGTGACACATCGGGACACAGCAGGACACAGCGGGACACATCGGGCGACACAGCAGGACACTGCGGGGTACACAGCGGGACACAGCAGGACACAAAGGGACACAGCAGGGACACAACAGGGGACACAGCGGGACACAAAGTGGCACACACCGTTACACAGCAGGGACACAGCAGGGACACAGCGGGTCACAGAGGGGACACAGTGTGGGATACAGCGAGGACACAGCGGGACACAGAGGGATACACAGAGAGGACACAGTGTGACACATGGGGACACAGCGGGACACAGCGGGGGACACAGAGAGGACACAGCATGACACAAATGGGGACACAGCAAGGACACAGCGGGAAAGAGCAGGACACAGCGGGATACAGCGGGGGACACAGCAGGGACACATCGGGTCCCTGCGGGTACACAGTGGGGGACACAGCAAGGACACAGCGGGACACAGAGGGATACACAGCGAGGACACAGCGTGACACATGGGGACACAGCAGGACACAGCGGGGGACCCAGCGAGGACACAGCGGGACACAAATGGGGACACAGCAAGGACACAGCAGGACACAGCGTGAAAGAGTGGGACACAGCGGGGGACACAGCCGGGGACACAGCGGGACACATCAGGGGACACAGTGGGGACACAGCGGGACACAGCGGGACACATCGGGCGACACAGCAGGACACTGCGGGGTACACAGGGGGACACAGCGGGACACAGTGGGGAAACAGCAGATCACAGCGGGACACAGCGCGACACAGCAGGACACAGCGGGGACAAAGCGAGGACACAGTGGGACAAAGCGGGGAACACAGCGGCGGACACAGCGG
>NW_012284669.1:0-5391 GCF_000151885.1 Dipodomys ordii | reverse complement strand
GAAACAGCAGGGGACACAGCAAGGCCACAGCGGGACACAGCAAGGCCACAGCGGGACACTTTGGGACACAGCGGGGGACCCAGCAGGGGACACAGCAGGACACAGGGGGACACAACGGGACACAGCGGGGGACAGAGGGGACACACCGGTGGACAACAGGGACATAGCAGGACAGTGCGGGGGTCACAGTGGGAAACAGCGGAGACACAGGGGGACACAGGGGGCGATACAGAGGGACACAGCGGGACACAGCGGGGACACAGCGGGGACAAAGTGGGGGACACAGTGGGGGACACAGCGGTAAACAGCGGGGGACACAGCGGGACTCAGCTGGGGACACATCAAAGGACACAGCGGGTGACACAGCGGGGAAAACAGCGGGAAACAGCGGGCGACACAGCGAGGACACAGCAGGACACAGCGGGAGACACAGCGGGACACAGCGGGGACAAAGCGGGGACACAGCGAGACACAGCGGGACCCAGCGGGGACACAGCGGGGACACAGCGGGACACAGCAGGGGACAAAGAGGCGGACACAGTGGGACACAGCGGGGAACACAGGTGGGGACACAGAGGGACACAGCGGGACACAGCGGGGTACACAGAATTGACACAGCAAGTCACAGCGGGGAAATAGTGGGGGACACAGTGGGGGATACAGCAGGATACAGAAGGACACAGCGAGGACACAGCGGGACACAGCAGGACACAGCGGGGACACAGCGAGGAAACAGCGGGGGACACAGAGGGACAAAGCGGGACACAGTGGGGACAGAGTGGGACACAGCGGGGACACAGCAGGGGACACAGCGGGTACACAGCGGGACACACCGGGGACACAGCGGCGACACAGCGGCGACACAGTGGAACACAGCGGGGGACATAGCGGGACACAGCCTGGGACACAGCAGGGGACACACCGGGAGACAGCGGGACACAGCGAGACACAGCAGTGACAAAGCGGCGACACAGCGGGACACATCGGGACACAACGGGACAAAGCGGGGACACAGCGGGGGACAGAGGGGACACACCGGTGGACAACGGGGACACAGCAGGACAGCGCGGGTGTCACAGTGGGAAACAGCGGAGACACAGGGGGACACAGGGGGCGACACAGAGGGACACAGCGGAACACAGCGGGACAGAGGGGGGACACAGCGGGGGACACAGCGGTAAACAGCGGGGGACAAAGCGGGACTCAGCTGGGGACACATCAAAGGACACAGCGGATGAAACAGCGGGGGAAAGAGCACGAAACCGTGGGGGACACAGCGAGGACACAGCAGGACACAGCGGGGTACACAGAGGCAGACACAGCGGTACACATCGTGACACAGCGGGGACACAGCGGGATACAGCAGGACACAGCGGGGACACAGCAGGACACAGCGGGGACACAGCGAGACACAGCGGGACCCAGTGGGGACACAGCGGGGACACAGCGGGACACAGCGGGGGACACAGAGGCGGACACAGCAGAACACAGCGGGACACAGCGCGACACAGCGGGACACAGCGGGGACACAGCGAGGAAACAGTGGGACCAAGCAAGTCACAGCGGGGAAATAGTGGGGGACACAGCGGGGGACACAGCGAGGACACAGCGGGGACATAGGGGGACACTGCGGGATACAGTGCAACACAGCGGGGACACAGAGGGACATACCAGTTACACAGCGAGGACACAGCGGGGACACAGGAGGACATAGCGGGGACAGAGCGGGGACACAGCGGGGGACACTGTGGGACACAGCGGGGGACACAGCGAGGACACAGCGGGGACATAGGGGGACACTGCGGGACACAGTGGAACACAGCGGGGACACAGAGGGACATAGCAGTTACACAGCGAGGACACACCAGAGACACAGCGGGACACAGCGGGGACACAGTGGGGACACAGCGAGACACAGCGGGACCCAGCGGGGACACAGCAGGGACACAGCGGGACACAGCGGGGGACACAGAGGTGGACACAGCAGAACACAGCGGGATACAGCACGACACAGCGGGACACAGCGGGGACACAGGGAGGACACAGTGGGACACAGCAGGGAACACAGCGGGGGACACAGCGGGACACAGCGGGGGACACAGCATGGGCACAGCAAGTCACAGCGGGGAAATAGTTGGGGACACAGCGGGGGACACAGAGGGACTTAGCGGATACACAGTGAGGACACACCAGGGACACAGCGGGACACACCGGAGACACAGCGGGGGACACAGCATGGGCACAGCAAGTCACAGCGGGGAAATAGTGGGGGACACAGCGGGGGACACAGCGGGATACAGAAGGACACAGCGAGGACACAGCGGGACACAGGAGGACACAACGGGGACACAGCGGGGAAACAGCGGGGGACACAGTGGGACACAGAGGGGACACAGAGGGACTGAGCGGATACACAGTGAGGACACACCAGGGACACAGCGGGACACAGCGGGGACACAGCGGGGACACAGCGGGACCCAGCAGGACCAAGCGGGGACACAGCGGGGACACAGCGGGACACAGCGGGGGACACAGCAGGGGACACAGCGGGGACAGCAGGGGCACAGAGGCGGACACAGCAGAACACAACGGGACACAGCACGACACAGCGGGACACAGCGGGGACACATGAAGGACACAGTGGGACACAGCGGGGAACACAGCGGGTGACACAGAGGGACACAGCGGGACACAGCGGGGGACACAGCATGGGCACAGCAAGTCACATCGGGGAAATAGTTGGGGACACAGCGGGGGACACAGCGGGATACAGAAGGACACAGCGAGGACACAGCGGGACACAGGAGGACACAGCGGGGACACAGCGGGGAAACAGCGGGGGACACAGTGGGACACAGAGGGGACACAGAGGTACTTAGCGGTTACACAGTGAGGACACACCAGGGACACAGCAGGACACAGCGGGGACACAGCGGGGACACAGCGAGACACAGCGGGGACACAGCGAGGAGACAGCGGGGGACTCAGCGGGACAAAGCGGGACACAGCGGGGACACAGCGGGACAGAGCAGGGAACACAGCAGGATATAGCAGGGGACACAACAAGAACAAAGCGGGACACAGAGGGAAACAGCAGGGGACACAGCAAGGCCACAGCGGGACACAGCGGGACACAGCGGGGGACCCAGCAGGGGACACAGCAGGACACAGGGGGACACAACGGGACACAGCGGGGGACAGAGGGGACACACCGGTGGACAACGGGGACATAGCAGGACAGCGCGGGGGTCACAGTGGGAAACAGCGGAGACACAGGGGGACACAGGGGGCGATACAGAGGGACACAGCGGGACACAGAGGGACAGAGCGGGGACACAGCGGGGACAAAGTGGGGGACACAGTGGGGACACAGCGGCGACACAGCGGAACACAGCGGGAGACATAGCGGGACACAGCCTGGGACACAGCAGGGGACACACCGGGAGACAGCGGGACACAGCGAGACACAGCAGTGACAAAGCGGCGACACAGCGGGACACATCGGGACACAGCGGGACAATGCGGGGACACAGCGGGGGACAGAGGGGACACACCGGTGGACAACGGGGACACAGCAGGACAGCGCGGGTGTCACAGTGGGAAACAGCGGAGACACAGGGGGACACAGGGGGCGACACAGCGGGACACAGCGGGACAGAGGGGGGACACAGCGGGGGACACAGCGGTAAACAGCGGGGGACACAGCGGTAAACAGCGGGGGACACAGCGGGACTCAGCTGGGGACACATCAAAGGACACAGCGGGTGACACAGCGGGGGAAAGAGCGCGAAACTGTGGGGGACACAGCGAGGACACAGCAGGACACAGCGGGGTACACAGAGGCAGACACAGCGGTACACATCGTGACACAGCGGGGACACAGCGGGATACAGCAGGACACAGCGGGGACACAGCAGGACACAGCGGGGACACAGCGAGACACAGCGGGACCCAGTGGGGACACAGCGGGGACACAGCGGGACACAGCGGGGGACACAGAGGCGGACACAGCAGAACACAGCGGGACACAGCGCGACACAGCGGGACACAGCGGGGACACAGCGAGGAAACAGTGGGACCAAGCAAGTCACAGCGGGGAAATAGTGGGGGACACAGCGGGTGACACAGCAGGATACAGAAGGACACACCGGGACACAGCGGGGGTCACAGCAAGAACACAGCGGGACACAGGAGGACACAGCGGGGACACAGCGGGGACACAGCGGGGGACAGAGTGGGACACAGCGGGGGACACAGCGAGGACACAGCGGGGACATAGGGGGACACTGCGGGATACAGTGCAACACAGCGGGGACACAGAGGGACATACCAGTTACACAGCGAGGACACAGCGGGGACACAGGAGGACATAGCGGGGACACAGCGGGGACACAGCGGGGACACAGCGGGGGACACTGTGGGACACAGCGGGGGACACAGCGAGGACACAGCGGGGACATAGGGGGACACTGCGGGACACAGTGGAACACAGCGGGGACACAGAGGGACATAGCAGTTACACAGCAAGGACACACCAGAGACACAGCGGGACACAGCGGGGACACAGTGGGGACACAGCGAGACACAGCGGGACCCAGCGGGGACACAGCAGGGACACAGCGGGACACAGCGGGGGACACAGAGGTGGACACAGCAGAACACAGCGGGATACAGCACGACACAGCGGGACACAGCGGGGACACAGGGAGGACACAGTGGGACACAGCAGGGAACACAGCGGGGGACACAGCGGGACACAGCATGGGCACAGCAAGTCACAGCGGGGAAATAGTTGGGGACACAGCGGGGGACACAGAGGGACTTAGCGGATACACAGTGAGGACACACCAGGGACACAGCGGGACACACCGGAGACACAGCGGGGGACACAGCATGGGCACAGCAAGTCACAGCGGGGAAATAGTGGGGGACACAGCGGGGGACACAGCGGGATACAGAAGGACACAGCGAGGACACAGCGGGACACAGGAGGACACAACGGGGACACAGCGGGGAAACAGCGGGGGACACAGTGGGACACAGAGGGGACACAGAGGGACTGAGCAGATACACAGTGAGGACACACCAGGGACACAGCGGGACACAGCGGGGACACAGCGGGGACACAGCGGGACCCAGCCGGACCCAGCGGGGACACAGCGGGGACACAGCGGGACACAGCGGGGGACACAGCAGGGGACACAGCGGGGGACAGCAGGGGCACAGAGGCGGACACAGCAGAACACAACGGGACACAGCAGGACACAGCGGGGACACAGCGGGGACACATGAAGGACACAGTGGGACACAGCGGGGAACACAGCGGGGGACACAGAGGGACACAGCGGGACACAGCGGGGGACACAGCATGGGCACAGCAAGTCACATTGA
>NW_012284668.1:0-1477 GCF_000151885.1 Dipodomys ordii | reverse complement strand
CAGCGGGGACACAGCGAGGACACAGCGGGACACTTGGGGTACACAGCAGGGCACAGCGGGACACAGTGGGTAACACAACTGGACACAGGGGGGGACACAGCGGGACACAGCGTGGGACACAGCGGGACAAAGCGGGACACAGTGGGGACAGAGAGGGAC
Organism: Dipodomys ordii; assembly: GCF_000151885.1. NCBI lineage: Eukaryota > Metazoa > Chordata > Mammalia > Rodentia > Heteromyidae > Dipodomys > Dipodomys ordii. Next base: position 1,318 of record NW_012284668.1, on the reverse strand, counting down.
ACAGCGGGGAGACAGCCGGGACACAGTGGGGACACAGCGGGGGACACCGCAGGACACAGGGGGACACAGCGGGATACAAAGGGGGACCCAGTGTTACACAGCGGGGACCCAGCGTTATACAGCGGGGACAGAGCAGGGGACACAGCAGGACACAGAAGGGAACATAGTGGGCACACAGAGCGACACAGTGGGGGACACAGCGGGACAAAGCGGGACACAGCGGGGACACAGCGGGACACAGCAGCGACATAGCGGAACACAGCGGGGGACACAGCGGGACACAGCCTGGGACAGAGCGGGACACAGCGTGGACACAGCAGTGACAAAGCGGCGACACAGCGGGACACATCGGGACACAGCGGGGGACAGCGGGGGACAGCGGGGACACAGAGGGACACAGCGGGGACACACCGGGGACAAAGTGGGACACAACGGAGACACAGCGGGAACCCAACGGGACACAGCGGGGGACATCGGGGACACAGCGGGACAAGGCGGGACACAGCAGGGACACAGCAGGGACACAGCGGGTCACAGCAGGGACATAGTGGGGGACACAGCGAGGACACAGCGGGACACAGAGGGATACAAAGAGAGGACACAGCGTGACACATGGGGACACAGTGGGACACAGCGGGGGACACAGAGAGGACACAGCGGGACACAAATGGGGACACAGAAAGGACACAGCGGGACACAGCGTGAAAGACCGGGACACAGCGGGGGACACAGCCGGGAACACAGCGGGGTACAGCGGCACACAGTGGGGACACAGCGGTGGACACAGAGGGGGACACAACGGGTGACACAGCGGGACACAGTGGGGTACACAAAGGGACACAGCGGGGGACACTGTAGCGGACACAGTGGGACTTATCGGGACACAGCGAGACACAGCGGGGAACACAACGGGGGACACAGCGGGACAGAGCGGAGAAATAGTGGGGGACACAGCGGGGGACACTGCGGGATACAGAAGGACACAGCGAGGACACAGCGGGACCCAGGAGGACACAGCGGGGACACAGCGGGGGACACAGTGGGACACAGCTGCGGATACAGCGAGGACACAGCAGGGACACTGCGGGACACAGCAGGTCACAGCGGGGAAATAGTGGGGGACACAGCAGAGGACACAGCGGGATACAGAAGGACACAGCGAGGACACAGCGGGGACATAGGTTGACACTGCGGGACACAGTGGGAAACAGCGGGGACACAGAGGGACATAGAGGTTACACAGCCAGGACACAACAGGGACACAGCGGAACACAGCGGGGACACAGCGGGGACACAGCGGGACAAAGCGGACCCAGCG
>NW_012284667.1:0-5599 GCF_000151885.1 Dipodomys ordii | reverse complement strand
CAGCGGGTGACACAGCGTGGACACAGGCGGACTCATCGGTGGTCACAGCGGGACAGAGAGACTCTGAGGAGTCACATCAGGGCTCACAGCGGGACATAGCTGGACACAGCGGGACACAGCGGAACAGCCAGGTTTCAGCGGGGGAAACAGCGATGACACAGCGGGGACACAGCGGGACACAGCGAGACACAGTGGGATTCAGCGGGGGAGACACCGGGACACAGCAGGGGACACAACGTGGGACATAGCGGGGGACACAGTGGGACACAGTGGGACTCAGCGGGGGACACAGCGGGACACAGTGGGGGACACAGCGGGACACAGCAGGGACACAGCGGGGACACAGCGGGACACAGTGGGACACAGCGAGGACACAGCAGGGGACACAGCGGGAAAGAGCGGGACACAGCCATGGACACAGCAGGGGACACAGCGGGACACAGCAGGGGACACAGCGGGGACACAGCGGGACACAGTGGGACACAGTGGGGACACAGCAGGGGACACAGCGGGAAAGAGCGGGTCACAGCGCGGGACACAGCCGGGGACACAGAGGGACACAGCGGGACACAGCGGGACACAGCGGGGACACATCAGGAGACACAGCAGGACACAGAGGGGAACAAAGGGGGCAAACAGCGGGACACAGTGGAACACAGCGGGGTATACAGCGGGACACAGCAGGGACACTGCAGGGGCACAGTGGGAAACAGTGGGACACAGCGGGGGACAATGTGGGACAAACCGGGATACAGGGGGACACAGCAATGGACACAGCTGGGGACACAGAGCTGCACACAGCGGGAGAGAGTGGAACACAGCACGGACACAGCGGGCCCACAGCGGGACATCCCAGGAACAAAGCGAGGACAGAGTGAGACACAGAGGAACACAGCCAGGAACAGAGCGGGGGACAGTTGGGACAAACCGGGGAACAACGGGGACACAGCGGGACACAGCTGGGACACAGCGGGGACACAGCGGCACACAGCGGGGGACACAGTGGGACACAGCAGGGGATACATCGAGGACACAGAGGGGACATAGGGGGACACTGCGGGACACAGTGGGACACAGCGGGGACACAGAGGGACATAGCAGTTACACAGCGAGGACACACCAGGGACACAGCGAGGACACAGCGGCACACAGCATGGGCTACAGCGGGGTACAGCGGTGACACACCCGTGGACATCAGGGACACAGCGGGAAACAGCGGGACACAGCTGGGAACACAGCGGGACACAGTGGGGGACACAGCGGGGGACACTGTGGGACACAGCGGGGAACACAGCGAGGACACAGCGGGGACATAGGGGGACACGGCGGGACACAGTGGAACACAGCGGGGACAAAGAGGGACATAGCAGTTACACAGCGAGGACACACCAGAGACACAGTGGGACACAGCGGGGACACAGCGGGGACACAGCGAGACACAGTGCGACCCAGCAGGTACACAGTGGGGACACAGTGGGACACAGCGGGAGACACAGAGGTGGACACAGCAGAACACAGCGGGACACAGCACGACACAGCGGGACACAGCGGGGACACAGAGAGGACACAGTGGGACACAGCGGGACACAGCGGGTGACACAGCATTGACACAGCAAGTCACAGTGGGGAAATAGTGGGGGACACAGCGGGGGACACAGCGGGATACAGAAGGACACAGCGAGGACACAGCGGGACACAGGAGGACACAGCAGGGACACAGCGGGGAAACAGCGGGGGACACAGTGGGACACAGCGGGGACACAGAGGGACATAGCAGTTACACAGTGAGGACACACCAGGGAAACAGAGGGACACAGCGGGGACACAGCTGGGGATACAGTGGGGGACACAGTGGTAAACAGCGGGGGACACAGCGGGACTCAGCGGGGGACACAGCAAAGAACACAGCGGGACACAGCAGGGGACACAGGGGAACACAGCGGGACACAGCCGGCCACAGCTGGGGACACAGAGGGTGACACAGCGGGGGAAACAGCGGGAAACAGCGGGGGACACAGCGAGGACACAGCGGGACACAGCGGGGACACAGCGGGGACACAGCGGGACACACCGGGGACACAGCGGGACACAGCAGTTACACAGCGGAACACAGCGGGGGACACAGCGGGACACCGCCTGGGACAGAGCGGGACACAGCGTGGACACAGCGGGACACAGCGAGACACAGCAGTGACAAAGCGGCGACACAGCGGGACACATCGGGACACAGCGGGTCAAAGCGGGGACACAGCGGGTGACACAGGGGACACACCGGTGGACAAAGGGGACACAGAAGGACAGCGCAGGGGTCACAGTGGGAAACAGCGGAGACACAGGGAGACACAGGGGGCGACACACAGGGACACAGCGGGACAGAGCGGGGACACAGCGGGGACAAAGCGGGGGACACAGTGGGGGACACAGCAGTAAACAGCGGGGGACACAGCGGGACTCAGCTGGGGACACATCAAAGGACAGAGCGGGTGACACAGTGGGGAAAACAGCGGGAAACTGCGGGGGACACAGCGAGGACACAGCAAGATTCAGAGGGAACACAGCAGGACACAGCGGGGTACACACAGGCAGACACAGCGGTACACATCGGGACACAGTGGGGACACAGCGGGACACATCGGGACACAACGGGGACACAGCAGGACACAGCGGGGACACAGCGGGGACACAGCGGGGACACAGCGGGACACAGCGGAGACAAAGCGGGGACACAGTGAGACACAGCGAGAACACAGCGGGACACAGCAGAGGACACACCGGCGGACAGCGGGGACACAGCGGGACACAGCGGGGGACACAGCGGGACACAGTGGGCGACACAGCGGGGGACACAAAGGGACACAGCTTGGGACACAGCGAGGACACAGAGGGACACAGCGGGGGACACAGCCGGGGACAGAGCGGGACACAGCAGGACACAGCGGGGGACACAGCAGGGACACATCGAGTCACAGCGGGGACACACTGGGGGACACAGCAAGGACACAGCGGGACACAGAGGGATACACAGCGAGGTCACAGCGTGACACATGGGGACACAGCAGGACCCAGCGTAGGACCCAGAGAGGACACAGCGGGACAAAAATGGGGACACAACAAGGACACAGAGGGACACAGCATGAAAGAGCAGGACACAGCGGGGGACACAGCGGGACACAGCGGGACACAGCGGGGGACACAGCAGGGACACATCGAGTCACAGCAGGGACACAGTGGGGGACACAGCAAGGACACAGCGGGACACAGAGGGATACACAGCGAGGTCACAGTGTGACACATGGGGTCACAGCGGGACCCAGCGGGGGAACCAGCGAGGACACAGCGGGACACAAATGGGGACACAGCAAGGACACAGCAGGACACAGCGTGAAAGAGCGGGACACAGCGGGGGACACAGCCGGGGACACAGCCGACACAGCAGGCGACACAGGGGGACACAGCGGGACACAGTGGGAACACAGTGGGACACAGCGAGACACATCGGGCGACACAGCAGGACACTGCGGGGTACACAGCCGGACACAGCGGGACACAAAGGACACAGCAGGGACACAGCGGGGACACAGCGGGACACAAAGGTGACACAGCGTTACACAGCGGGGACACAGCGGGACACAGCGGGGACACAGCAAGGGACACAGCAGGACACAGAGGGGAACAAAGGGGGCACACAGCGGGACACAGTGGGACACAGCTGGGTACACAGTGGGACACAGCGGGGACACAGCATGGGCACAGTGGGAAACAGCGAGACACAGCGGGGGACAAAGCGGGACACACCGGGATACAACGGGACACAGCGGGGGACACAGCCGGGGACACAGAGCCGCACACAGCGGGAGAGAGTGGAACACAGCAGGGACACAGCGGGGACACAGCGGGACATCGCGGGGACAAAGCGAGGACAGAGCGGGACACAGAGGTACACAGCGAGGGACACAGCGGGGGACAGTGGGGACAAACCGGGGAACAACGGGGACACAGCGGGACACAGCTGGAACACAGCGAGACACAGCGGGGCACAGCCGGAATCAGCATGACACAGAGGGGAATACAGCGGGGGACACAGCGGGACAGAGCGGGACACAGTGGGACACATCGGGGATACAGCAGACACACAGCGGGACACAGAGGGACACAGCGGGGGACAGAGCAGGATATAGCGGGGGACACAGCGGGACACAGTGGGGACACAGCGGGACAGAGCGGGGAACAAAGCGGGATATAGCAGGGGACACAGCGAGGACAAAGCGGGACACAGAGGGACACAGCAAGGCCAGAGCGGGACACAGCGGGACACAGTGGGGGACACAGCAGGGGACACAGGGGGACACAGCGCGGACACAGCGGGGGACACAGCGAGGACACAGCGGGGGATACAGCGGGACACAAAGGGGTCCCAGCGTTACTCAGCGGGGACACAGCGGGACACAGCGGGGACACAGCAGGTGGCACAGCAGGACACGGGGGACACAGCGGGGACACAGCGGGGGACACAGCGAGGACACAGCGGGGGATACAGCGGGACACAAAGGGGGACCCAGCGTTACACAGCGGGGACACAGCGGGACACAGCTGGGGACACAGTGGGACACAGCGGGGGACAAAGCGGGACACACCAGGACACAGTGGGACACAGCAGGGGACACAGCGGAGGACACAGAGCTGCACACAGCGGGAGAGAGTGGAACACAGCACGGACACAGCAGGGACACAGCGGGACATAGCGGGGACAAAACGAGGACAGAGCGGGACACAGAGGTACACAGCGAGGGACACAGCGGGCGACAGTGGGGACAAACCGGGGAGCAACGTGGACACAGCGGGACACAGCTAGGACACAGCGGGGACACAGCGGGGACACAGCAGGGGACAGAGTGGGACACAGCAGGGGATACAGCGAAGACACATAGGGGACATAGGGGGACACTGCGGGACACAGTGGGACACAGCGCGGACACCGAGGGACATAGCAGTTACACAGCGAGGACACACCAGGGACACAGCGGGACACAGCGGGGACACAGCTGGGGACACAGTGGGGGACACAGCGGTAAACAGCGGGGGACACAGCGATACTCAGGAGGGTACACAGCAAAGAACACAACGGGACACAGCTGGGGACACAGGGGAACACAACGGGACACAGCCCGACACTGCTGGGGACACAGCGGGTGACACAGCAGGGGAAACAGCGGGAAACAGCGGGGGACACAGTGAGGACACAGCAGGACACAGCGCGGTACACAGAGGCAGACACAGCGGTACACATCGGGACAGAGCGGGGACACAGCGGGGACACAGCGGGCCACATCGGGCCACAGTGGGGACACAGCAGGACACAGCGGGACACAACGGGGGACACACCGGGGAGAGCAGGCACACAGCGCTACACAGCGGGACACAGCGGGACACACGGGAAACAGCGGGGAACACAGCGGGACACACAGCGGGACACAGCGGAACACAGCGGGGGACACAGCATGGACACAGCGGGTCACAGCGGGGAAATAGTGAGGGACACAGCGGGGGACACAGCGGGATACAGAAGGACACAGCGAGGACACAGCGGGACACAGGAGGA
>NW_012284666.1:0-2504 GCF_000151885.1 Dipodomys ordii | reverse complement strand
ACTGTGGGATTAAAGGGGGACACAGCGTTACACAGCAGGGACACAGCGGGACATAGCGGGGACACAGCAGGGAACACAGCTGGACACAAAGGGGGACACAGCGTTACACAGCGGGGCACAGCGGGTCACAGCGGGGACACAGCAGGGGACACAGAGGGGAACAAAGGGGGCACACAGCGGGACACAGTGGGACACAGTGTGGTACACAGCGGGACACAGCGGGGACACAGCAGGGGCACAGTGGGAAACAGCGGGACACAGCGGGGGACAAAGCGGGACACACCAGGATACAGTGGGACAAAGCAGGGGACACAGCGGGGGACACAGAGCCACACACAGCGGGAGAGAGTGGAACACAGCAGGGACACAGCGGGGAAACAGCGGGACATCGCGGGGACAAAGCGAGGACAGAGCGGGACACAGAGGTACACAGCGAGGGACACAGCGGGGGATTGGGGACAAACCGGGGGAACAACGGGGACACAGCAGGACACAGCTGGAACACAGCGAGACACAGCGGGACACAGCCGGACTCAGCAGGACACAGAGGGGAACACAGCGGGGGACACAGCGGGACAGAGCGGGACACAGTGGGGTACACAGTGTGACACATCAGAGATACAGCAGGGACACAGCGGGACACAGCGGGGGACAGAGCAGAATATAGCGGGGGACACAGCGGGACACAGCGGGGACACAGTGGGACAGAGTGGGGAACAAAGCGGGATATAGCAGGGGACACAGCGAGGAGAAAGCGGGACACAGAGGGACACAGCAAGGGACACAGCAAGGCCACAGCAGGACACAGTGGGGGACACAGCAGGGGACACAGCAGGACACAGGGGGACACAGCGGGACACAGCGGGGAAACAGCGGGGGACACAGCGAGGACACAGCGGGGGATACAGCGGGACACAAAGGGGTCCCAGCGTTATACAGCGGGGACACAGCGGGACACAGCGGGGACACAGCAGGGGGCACAGCAGTACACAGGGGGACACAGCGGGACACAGCGGGGACAAGAGGGGGACACAGCGAGGACACAGCGGGGGATACAGTGGGACACAAAGGGGGACCCAGCGTTACACAGCGGGGACACAGCGGGACACAGCGGGGGACACAGTGGGACACAGCGGGGGACAAAGTGGGACACACCGGGACACAGTGGGACACAGCAGTGGACACAGCGGAGGACACAGAGCTGCACACAGCGGGAGAGAGTGGAACACAGCACGGACACAGCAGGGACACAGCGGGACATTGCGGGGACAAAATGAGGACAGAGCGGGACACAGAGGTACACAGCGAGGGACACAGCAGGGGACAGTGGGAACAAACCGGGGAACAACGGGGACACAGCGGGACACAGCTAGGACACAGCGGGGACACAGCGGGGACACAGCAGGGGACACAGTGGTACACAGCAGGGGATACATCGAGGACACACAGGGGACATAGGGGGACACTGCGGGACACAGTGGGACACAGCGGGGACACAGATGGACATAGCAGTTACACAGCGAGGACACACCAGGGACACAGCGGTACACAGCGGGGACACAGCTGGGGACACAGTGCGGGACACAGCGGTAAACAGCGGGGGACACAGCGGTACTCAGGAGGGTACACAGCAAAGAACACAACGGGACACAGCTGGGGACATAGGGGAACACAGCGGGACACAGCCGGACACTGTTGGGGACACAGCGGGTGACACAGCGGGGGAAACAGCGGGAAACAGCGGGGGACACAGCGAGGACACAGCAGGACACAGCGGGGGACACAGCAGGACACAGCGGGGTACACAGAGGCACACACAGCGGTACACATCGGGACAGAGCTGGAACACAGCGGGGACACAGCGGGCCACATCGGGCCACAGTGGGGACACAGCAGGACACAGCGGGACACAACGGGGGACACACCGGGGAGAGCAGGCACACAGCGGGACACAGCGGGACACAGCGGGACACACGGAACACAGCGGTGAACACAGCGGGACACACAGCGGGACACAGCGGGACACAGCGGGGGACACAGCATGGACACAGCGGTTCACAGCAGGGAAATAGTGGAGGACACAGCGGGGGACACAGCGGGATACAGAAGGACACAGCGAGGACACAGCGGGACACAGGAGGACACAGCGGGGACACAGCGGGGACACAGCGGGGGACACAGTGGGACACAGCAGGATACACAGCGGCACACAGCGGGGACACAGCAGGGGCACAGTGGGAAACAGCGGACACACAGGGGACAAAGTGGGACACACCGGGATACTGTGGGACACAGCGGGGGACACAGCAGGGTACACAGAGCCGCACACAGCGGGAGAGAGTGGAACACAATAGGGACAGAGCGGGGACACAGCGGGGGATCCAGCGAGGACACAGCGGGGGATACAGCGGGACACAAAGGGGGACCCAGCGTTACACAGCGGGGACACAGCGGGACACAGCGGGGACACAGTTTGGGTACACAGCAGGACACATGGGGACACA
>NW_012284665.1:0-1982 GCF_000151885.1 Dipodomys ordii | reverse complement strand
CGGAACATAGCGGGGACACAACGCTGACACATCGGGACCGAGCGGGACGCAGCGGGGACCCAGCGGGGACACAGCGGGGACACAACGGGGACACAGCGGGAGACAGCAGGACACAGCGGGTACACAGCAAGGACACAGCGGGACACAGCAGGACACAGCGGGGAACACAGCGGGGGACACAGCGGAACACAGCTGGGGACACAGCATGGACACAGAGGGTCACAGTGGGGAAATAGTGGGGGACACAGCGGGGGACACAGTGGGATACAGAAGTACACAGCGAGGACACAGCGGGACACAGGAGGACACAGCGGGGACACAGCGGCACACAGCTGGGGACACAGTGGGACATAGCGGGGACAAGAAGGACTCAGCGGTACACAGCGATACACAGTGAGGACAAACCAGGGACACAGCGGACACACAGAGGGGACACAGCGGGACACAGAGAGGACAAAGCGGGACACAGCGGGGGATACAGCGGGGGACAGCGGTGACATACCGGCGGACAGCGGGGACACAGCGGGACACAGCGGGACACAGCGGGGGTCACAGCGGGACACAGTGGGGGACACAGCGGGGGACACAGCGGGGGACACAGTGAACACAGCGAGGACACAGCGGGACAAAGCGGGGACACAGCGGGACACAGCGGGGGACACAGGCCGACAAAGCAGGACACAGCGGGACACAGCGGGAAACAGCAGGGCACAGCGGGGGACACACCGGTACACAGCGGGTGTCACAGCAAGAACACAGAGGGACACAGGAGGACACAGCGGGGACACAGCGGGGACACAGCGGGGGACACTGTGGGACACAGCGGGGGACACAGCGAGGACACAGCGGGGACATAGTGGGACACAGCGGGGAAACAGCGGGGGACACAGTGGGACACAGCGGGGACACAGAGGGACTTAGCGGTTACACAGTGAGGACACACCAGGGACACAGCGGGACACAGAGGGGACACAGCGGGGACACAGCGGGACACAGCGGGACACAGCGGGGACACAGCGAGGACACAGCGGGACACATCGGGACACAGAGGGGACACAGCGGGGGACAGCAGGGTGACACAGCTGGGACACTGCGGGACACAAATGGGGACACAGCAAGGACACAGCGGGAAAGAGCGGGACACAGCGGGGGACACAGCGGGGGACACAGCTGGGGGACAGTGGGGACAAACCGGGGAACAACGGGGACACAGCGAGACACAGCTAGGACACAGCAGGACACAGCGGGGACACAGCAGGGGACACAGTGGGACATAGCAGGGGATACAGCGAGGACACAGAGGGGACATAGGGGGACACTGCGGGACACAGTGGGACACAGCGGGAACACAGAGTGACATAGCAGTTACACAGCGAGGACACACCAGGGACACAGAGGGACACAGCAGGGACACAGCGGGGGACAAAATGGGGGACACAGCGGTAAACAGCGGGGGACACAGCAGGACTCAGCGGAGGACACAGCAAAGAACACAGCGGGACACAGCGGGGGACACAGGGGAACACAGCGGGACACAGCCGGACACAGCTGGGGACACAGCGGGTGACACAGCGGGGGAAACAGCGGGAAACAGCGGGGGACACAGCGAGGACACAGCAGGACACAGCGGGGGACACAGAAGGACACAGCGGGATACACAGAGGCAGACACAGCGGTACACATCGGGACACAGCGGAGACACAGTGGGACACAGCGGGACACAGCGGGCCACAGCGGGGACACAGCAGGACACAGCGGAACACAGCAGGGGACACACCGGGGGAAAGCAGGCAAACAGCGGGACACAGCAAGGACACAACGGGACACAGCGGGGGACACAGCGGGACACAGCGGGGGACACAGGGGAACACAGCGGGACACAGCCGGACACAGCTGGGGACACAGCGGGTGACACAGCGGGGGAAACAGCGGGAAACAGCGGGGGACACAGCGAGGACACAGCAGGACACAGCGGGGGACAC
>NW_012284664.1:0-1144 GCF_000151885.1 Dipodomys ordii | reverse complement strand
ACAGTGGGGGACACAGTGGGACACAGCGGGGGATTCAGCGAGGACAAAGCGGGACATAGCGGGGGACACAGCGGGGGACAGCGGGGACACACATGCGGACAGCGGGGACACAACGGGACACAGCGGGGGACATCGGGGACACAGCGGGACACAGCAGGACACAGCGGGACACAGCGGGGACACAGCAGGGATACAGCGGGTCACAGCCAGGACACAGTGGGGGACACAGCGAGGACACAGCGGGACACAGAGGGATACAAAGAGAGGACACAGCGTGACACATGGGGACACAGCGGGACACAGCGGGTGACCCAGCGAGGACACAGCGGGACACAAATGGGGACACAGCAAGGACACAGCGGGACACAGCGGGAAAGAGCGGGAAACAGCCGGGGACACAGCCGGGGACACAGCGAGACACAGCAGGGGACACAGCGGGGACACAGCGGGACACAGTGGGGACACAGCCGGACACAGCGGTACACATCGGGGGACACAGCAGGACACTGCAGGGTACACAGCGGGACACAGCGGGACACAGTGGGACACAGCGGGACACAGCAGGGGACACAGCAGGACACAGAGGGGAACAAAGGGGGCACACAGCGGGACACAGTGGGACACAGCGGGGTGCACAGCGGGACACAGCAGGGAAACAGCAGGGGCACAGTGGGAAACAGTGGGACACAGCGGGGGACAAAGCAGTACAAACCGGGATACAGGGGGACACAGCGGGGGACACAGCGGGGGAAACAGAGCTGCACACAGAGGGAGAGAGTGGAACACAGCAGGGACACAGCGGGGACACAGCGGGACATCGCGGGGACAAAGCGAGGACAGAGCGAGACACAGAGGTACACAGCGAGGGACACAGCGGGGGACAGTGGGGACAAACCGGGGAACAATGGGGACACAGCGGGACACAGCTGGGACACAGCGGGGACACAACGGCACACAGCGTGGGAAACAGTAGGACACAGCAGGGGATACAGCGAGGACACAGAGGGGACATAGGGGGACACTGCGGGACACAGTGTGACACAGCGGGGACACAGAGGGACATAGCAGTTACACAGCGAGGACACACCAGGGACAGAGCGGGACACAGCGGGGACACAGCCGGGACCCAGCGGGACCCAGCTGA
>NW_012284663.1:0-6908 GCF_000151885.1 Dipodomys ordii | reverse complement strand
AGCGAGGACACAGTGGGACACACAGTGGGACACAGCGTGGGATACAGCGGGGGACAGCGGTGACACAACGGCGGACAGCGGAGACACAGCGGGACACAGTGGAGGACACAGTGGGACACAGTGGGGGACACAGCGGGGGACAGAGCAGGATATAGCGGGGGACACAGCGGGGCACAGCGGGGACACAGCAGGACAGAGCAGGGAACACAGCGGGATATAGCAGGGGACACAGCGAGGACAAAGCGGGACACAGAAGACACAGCAAGGGACACAGCAAGGCCACAGCCGGACACAGCGGGACACAAAGGGGGACACAGCAAGGGACACAGCAGGACACAGGGGGACACAGCAGGACACAGCTGGGGATACAGCAGGACACAAAGGGGGACCCAGCGTTACACAGCGGGGACACATCGGGACACAGCGGGGACACAGCAAGGGACACAGCAGGACACAGAGGGGAACAAAGGGGGCACACAGTGGGACACAGAGGGGCACAGCAGGGTACACAGCGGGACACAGCGGGGACACAGCAGGGGCACAGTGGGAAACAGCGGGACACAGCGGGGGACAAAGCGGGACACACTGGGATACTGCGGGACACAGCGGGGGACACAGCAGGGGACACAGCGGGGGACAGCGGGGACACAGAGGGACACAGCAGGACACAGCGGGGAAACAGCAAGGACACAACGGGACACAGTGGGACACAGAGGGAGACACAGCAGGGGACACAGCGGGACACAGCAGGGGACACAGCGGGACACAGCGGCGACAGAGCAGGGGACACAGTGGGGGACAGCAGGAACAGCCGGATACAGCAGGACATAGCGGGAAAAAGCGGGGACACAGCGAGGACACAGCGGGACACAGCGGGACACAGAGGGGACACAGCGGGGGACAGCAGGGAGACACAGCGGGGACACAGCTGGGACACAGCGGAACAGAGTGGGGACACAGTGGGGGACAGCAGGGAGACACAGCGGGGACACAGCGGGGACACATCGGTACACAGCGGGACACAGAGGGTACAAAGCAGGACACAGCGGGAAACACAACCGGACACAAGGGGGACACAGCGGGACACAGCGCGGGACACAGCAGGACAAAGCGGGACACAGTGGGGACAGAGTGGGACACAGCTGGGACACAGCGGGGGACAGAGCGGGGACACAACAGGGACAGAGTGGGATACAGCGGGGACACAGCGGGGGACAGAGCGGGGACACAGCGGGGACACAGCGGGACACACCGGGGACACAGCTGTGACACAGCAGCGACACAGCGGAACACAGCGGGGGACACAGCGGGACACAGCCTGGGACAGAGCGGGACACAGCGTGGACACAGCGGGACAGAGCGAGACACAGCAGTGACAAAGCGCCGACACAGCGGGACACATCGGGACACAGCGGGGACACAGCGGGGGACAGAGGGGACACACTGGTGGACAACGGGGACACAGCAGGACAGCGCGGGGGTCACAGTGGGAAACAGCGGAGACACAGGGGGACACAGGGGGCGACACAGAGGGACACAGCGGGACACAATGGGACAGAGCGGGGACACAGCGGGGACAAAGCAGGGGACACAGCGGCAAACAGCAGGGGACACAGCGGGACTCAGCTGGGGACACACCAAAGGACACAGCGGGTGACTCAGCGGGGAACACAGCGGGGGACCGCGGGAACACACATGCAAACAGCGGGGACACAACGGGACACAGCGGGACACAGCGGGGACACAGCATGGACACAGCGGGTCACAGCGTGGACACAATGGGGGACACAGCGAGGACACAGCGGGACACAGAGGGATACACAGAGAGGACACATTGTGACACATGGGGACAAAACGGGACACAGCGGGGGACACAGAGAGGACACAGCGGAACACAAATGGGGACACAGCAAGGACACAGCAGGACACAGCGGGAAAGAGCGGGACACAGCTGGGGACTCAGCCGGGGACACAGCGGGACACAGCAGGGGACACAGCGGGGGACACAACAGGGACACAGTGGATCACAGCGGGGACACAGTGTGGGACACAGCGAGGACACAGAGGGACACAGAACGATACACAGAGAGGACACAGCGTGACACATGGGGACACAGCGGGACACAGCGGGGGACACAGAGAGGACACAGCGGGACAAAAATGGGGACACAGCAAGGACACAGTGGGAAAGAGCGGGACACAGCGGGGGACACAGCCGGGGACACAGCAGGACACAGCGGAGGACACAGCAGGGCCACATCGGGTCACAGCGGGACACAGCAGGGTACACAGAGGCAGACACAGCGGTACACATCGGGACACAGCGGGGACACAGTGGGACACAGCGGGACACAGCGGGGACACGGCGGGACACAGCGGAACACAGCGGGAAACACAACCGGACACAGCGGGGGAGACAGCAGGACACAGCGAGGGACACAGAGGCAGACACAGCGGTACACATCGGGACACAGCGGGGGACACAGCCGGGGACACAGCGGGACGCAGCAGAGGACACAGCGGGGACACAGCGGGACACAGTGGGGACACAGCGGGACACAGCGGGACACATCGGCGACACAGCAGGACACTGCGGGGTACACAGCGGGACACAGCGGGACACAAAGCGACACAGCAGGGACACAGTGGGGGACAAAGTGGGACACAAAGTGGGACACAGCGTTACACAGCGGGGACACAGCGGGACACAGCGGGGACACAGCAAGGGACACAGCAGGACACAGAGGGGAACAAAGGGAACACACAGCGGGACACAGTGGGACACAGCGGGGTACACAGCGGGACACAGCGCGGACACAGCAGGGGCACAGTGGGAAAGAGCGGGACACAGTGGGGGACAAAGCGGGACACACAGGGATACAGCGGGACACAGCGGGGGACCCAGCAGGGGACACAGAGCCGCACACAGCGGGAGAGAGTGGAACACAGCAGGGACACAGCGGGGACACAGCGGTACACAGCGCGGGGGTCACATTGGCCAACAGCGGAGACACAGGGGGACACAGGGGGCGACAGAGAGGGACACAGCGGGACACAGTGGGACACAGCGGGGACACAGGGGGGACAAAGCGGGGGACACAGTGGGGGACACAGCGGTAAACAGCGGGGGACACAGCGAGACTCAGCTGGGGACACATCAAAGGACACAGCGGGTGACACATCGGGGAAAACAGTGGGGGACACAGCGAGGACACAGCAGGACACAGCGGGAGACACAGCAGGACACAGCGGGATACACAGAGGCAGACACAGCGGTACACATAGGGACACAGCGGTGACACAGCGGGACACAGCGGGACAAAGCGGGGACACAGCAGGACACAGCGGGGACACAGCAGGGACACAGAGAGACACAGCGGAACCCAGCGGAGACACAGCGGGGACACAGCAGGACACAGCGGGGGACACAGATGCGGACACAGCAGAACACAGCGGGACACAGCGAGACACAGCGGGACAAAGCGGGGACACAGCGAGGACACAGTGGGACACAGCGGGGAACACAGCGGGGGACACAGCGGGACACAGCGGGACACAGCGGGGGACACAGCATGGACACAGCAAGTCACAGCGGGGAAATAGTGGGGGACACAGGGGGGACACAGCAGGATACAGAAGGACACAGCGAGGACACAGCAGGACACA
Source organism: Dipodomys ordii (assembly GCF_000151885.1). Lineage (NCBI taxonomy): Eukaryota > Metazoa > Chordata > Mammalia > Rodentia > Heteromyidae > Dipodomys > Dipodomys ordii. The sequence continues at coordinate 3,242 of NW_012284663.1, read as the reverse complement.
GGAGGACACAGCGGGGACACAGCGGGGAAACAGCGGGGGACACAGTGGGACACTGCGGGGACACAGAGGGGCTTAGCGGTTACACAGCGAGGACACAGCAGGGACACAGCGGGACACAGCGGGGACACAGCGGGACACAGCCGGGGACACAGAGGCGGACACAGCAGAACACAGCGGGACACAGCCGGACACAGCGGGACACAGCGGGGACACAGCGAGGACACAGTGGGACACAGCGGGGACACAGCGGGGGACACAGCGGGACACAGCGGGACACAGCGGGACACAGCGGGGGACACAGCATGGACACAGCAAGTCACAGCGGGGAAATAGTGGGGGACACAGCGGGACACAGTGGGGGATAGAGAGGGGGACACAGCGGGACACAACGGGGGACACAGCGAGGACACAGCGGGACACATCTGGGAAACAGCGGAGGACAAGGTGGGACACTGCGGGGACACAGCGGGGGACAGAGGGGACACACCGGTGGACAACGGGGACACAGCAGGACAGCGCGGGGGTCACAGTGGGAAACAGCGGAGACACAGGGGGACACAGGGGGCAACACAGAGGGACACAGCGGGACACAGCGTGACACAGTGGGGACACAGCGGCGACAAAGCGGGGGACACAATGGGGGACACAACGGTAAACAGCGGAGGACACAGCGGGACTCAGCTGGGGACACATCAAAGGACACAGTGGGTGACACAGCGGGGGAAACAGCGGGAAAAAACAGGGGACACTGCGAGGACACAGCAGGACACAGCGAGGGACACAGCAGGACACAGCGGGGTACACAGAGGCAGACACAGCGGTACACATCGGGACACAGCGCGGACAGAGCGGGACAGAGCGGGACACAGCGGGGACACAGCAGGAAACAGCGGGGACACAGCGGGGGACACAGCGGAGACAAAGCGGGGACACAGTGAAACACAGCGAGGACACAGCGGGACACAGCGGAGGACACAGCGGGGGACAGCGGTGACACACCGGCATACAGTGGGGACACATCGTGACACAGCGGGACACAGCGGGGGACACAGTGGGACATAGTGGGGGACACAGCCGGGGACACAGCGGGACACAGCGGGGGACACAGCGGGGGACATCGGGGACACAGCGGGACACAGCGGGACACAGTAGGGACACAGCAGCGACACAGCGGGTCACAGCGGGGACACAGTGTGGGACACAGCGAGGACACAGCGGGACACAGAGTGATACACAGAGAGGACACAGCGTGACACATCGGGACACAGCGGGACACAGCGGGGGATACAGAGAGGACACAGTGGGACACAAAATGGGACACAGCGTTACACAGCGGGGACACAGCGGGAGGCAGCGGGGACACAGCAGGGGACACAGCAGGACACAGAGGGGAACAAAGGGGGCACACAGCGGGACACAGTGGGACACAGCGGGGGACACAGCGGGACACAGCCTGGGACAGAGCCTGGGACAGAGCGGGACACAGCCTAGACACAGCGGGACACAGCAGGGGACACAGCCGGGGACACAGCAGGACGCAGCAGGGGACACAGCAGGCACACAGCAGGACACAGTGGGGACACAGCGGGACACAGCGGGACACATCGTGCGACACAGCAGGATACTGCGGGGTACAGAGCGGGACACAGCGGGACACAAAGGGGGACCCAGCGTTACACAGCGGGGACACAGCGGGACACAGCGGGGACACAGCAGGGGACACAGCACGACACAGAGGGGAACAAAGGGGGCACACAGCGGGACACAGTGGGACACAGCGGGGTACACAGCGGGACACAGCGGGGACACAGCAGGGGCACAGTGGGAAACAGCAGGACACAGGGGGGGCCAAACGGGACACACCGGGATACTGCGGGACACAGCGGGGGACACAGCAGGGGACACAGAGCCGCACACAGCGGGAGAGAGTGGAACACAGCAGGGACAGAGCGGGGACACAGCGGTGGACCCAGCGAGGACACAGCGTGACACATGGGGACACAGAGGGACACAGCGGGGGACCCAGCGAGGACACAGCGGGACACAAATGGGGACACAACAAGGACACAGCGGGACACAGTGGGAAAGAGCAGGACACAGCAGGGGACACAGCCGGGGACACAGCGGGACACAGCAGGGGACACAGCGGGGACATAGCGGGACACAGTGTGGACACAGCGGGACACAGTGGGGACACAGCAGGACACACAGTGGGACACAGCAGGGGATACAGCGAGGACACAGAGGGTACATAGGGGGACACTGCGGGACACAGTGGGACACAGCGGGGACACAGAGGGACATAGCAGTTACACAGCGAGGACACACCAGGGACACAGCGGGACACAGCGGGGACACAGCTGGGGACACAGTGGGGGACACAGCGGTAAACAGCGGGGGACACAGCGGGACTCAGCGGGGGACACAGCAAAGAACACAGCGGGACCCAGCGGGGGACACAGGGGCACACAGCGGGACACAGCCATACACAGCTGGGGACAAAGCGGGTGACACAGAGGGGGAAACAGCGGGAAACTGTGGGGGACACAGCGAGGACACAGCAGGACCCAGCGGGGGACACAGCAGGACACAGCGGGGTACACAGAGGCAGACACAGCGGTACACATCGGGACACAGCGGGGACACAGCGGGGCCACAGCGGGCCATAGCTGGCCACAGCGGGGACACAGCAGGACACAGCAGGACACAGCGGGGGACACACCGGGGGAGAGCAGGCACACAGCTGGACACAGCGGGACACAGCGGGACACAGCAGGGAACACAGCGGGACACACAGAGGGACACAGCGGGACACAGCGGGGGACACAGCATGTACACAGTGGGTCACAGCGGGGAAATAGTGGGGGACACAGCGGGGACACAGCGGGACACACCGTGGATACAGCGGGGACACAGCGGGACACAGCAGCGACACAGCGGAACACAGCGGGGTACACAGCGGGACACAGCCTGGGACAGAGCGGGACACAGCGTAGACACAGCGGGACACAGCGAGACACAGTGGAACACAGCGGGGGACACAGCGGGACACAGCCTGGGACAGAGCCTGGGACAGAGCGGGACACAGCCTAGACACAGCGGGACACAGCAGGGGACACAGCCGGGGACACAGCAGGACACAGTGGGGACACAGCGGGACACAGCGGGACACATCGTGCGACACAGCAGGATACTGTGGGGTACAGAGCGGGACACAGCGGGACACAAGGGGGACCCAGTGA
>NW_012284662.1:0-1644 GCF_000151885.1 Dipodomys ordii | reverse complement strand
GGGACACAGCATGGGCACAGCAAGTCACAGCGGGGAAATAGTGGGGGACACAGCGGGGGACACAGCGGGATACAGAAGGACACAGCGAGGACACAGCGGGACACAGGAGGACACAACGGGGACACAGCGGGGAAACAGCGGGGGACACAGTGGGACACAGAGGGGACACAGAGGGACTGAGCGGATACACAGTGAGGACACACCAGGGACACAGCGGGACACAGCGGGGACACAGCGGGGACACAGCGGGACCCAGCAGGACCAAGCGGGGACACAGCGGGGACACAGCGGGACACAGCGGGGGACACAGCAGGGGACACAGCGGGGACAGCAGGGGCACAGAGGCGGACACAGCAGAACACAACGGGACACAGCACGACACAGCGGGACACAGCGGGGACACATGAAGGACACAGTGGGACACAGCGGGGAACACAGCGGGTGACACAGAGGGACACAGCGGGACACAGCGGGGGACACAGCATGGGCACAGCAAGTCACATCGGGGAAATAGTTGGGGACACAGCGGGGGACACAGCGGGATACAGAAGGACACAGCGAGGACACAGCGGGACACAGGAGGACACAGCGGGGACACAGCGGGGAAACAGCGGGGGACACAGTGGGACACAGAGGGGACACAGAGGTACTTAGCGGTTACACAGTGAGGACACACCAGGGACACAGCAGGACACAGCGGGGACACAGCGGGGACACAGCGAGACACAGCGGGGACACAGCGAGGAGACAGCGGGGGACACAGCGGGACAAAGCGGGACACATCGGGGACACAGCGGGACAGAGCAGGGTACACAGCAGGATATAGCAGGGGACACAACGAGAACAAAGCGGGACACAGAGGGAAACAGCAGGGGACACAGCAAGGCCACAGCGGGACACAGCGGGACACAGCGGGGGACCCAGCAGGGGACACAGCAGGACACAGGGGGACACAACGGGACACAGCGGGGGACAGAGGGGACACACCGGTGGACAACGGGGACATAGCAGGACAGCGCGGGGGTCACAGTGGGAAACAGCGGAGACACAGGGGGACACAGGGGGCGATACAGAGGGACACAGCGGGACACAGAGGGACAGAGCGGGGACACAGCGGGGACAAAGTGGGGGACACAGTGGGGACACAGCGGCGACACAGCGGAACACAGCGGGAGACATAGCGGGACACAGCCTGGGACACAGCAGGGGACACACCGGGAGACAGCGGGACACAGCGAGACACAGCAGTGACAAAGCGGCGACACAGCGGGACACATCGGGACACAGCGGGACAATGCGGGGACACAGCGGGGGACAGAGGGGACACACCGGTGGACAACGGGGACACAGCAGGACAGCGCGGGTGTCACAGTGGGAAACAGCGGAGACACAGGGGGACACAGGGGGCGACACAGCGGGACACAGCGGGACAGAGGGGGGACACAGCGGGGGACACAGCGGTAAACAGCGGGGGACACAGCGGTAAACAGCGGGGGACACAGCGGGACTCAGCTGGGGACACATCAAAGGACACAGCGGGTGACACAGCGGGGGGAAAGAGCGCGAAACTGTGGGGGGACACAGCGAGGACACAGCAGGACACAGCGGGGGTACACAGAGGCAGACACAGCGGTACACATCGGG
>NW_012284661.1:0-11370 GCF_000151885.1 Dipodomys ordii | reverse complement strand
ACAGCGGGGGACAGTGGGGACAAACCGGGGAACAACGTTGGACACAGCGGGACACAGCTGGGACACAGCGAGGACACAGCGGGACACAGCGGGGACACAGCGGGACACAGCGGGACACAGCGGGGTACACAGTTGGACACATCAGGGATACAGCAGGGACACAGCAGGACACAGCGGGGGACAGAGCAGGATATAGCGGGAGACACAACTGGACACAGCGGGGACACAGCGGGACAGAGCGGGGAACACAGCGGGATATAGCAGGGGACACAACGAGGACAAAGAGGGACGCAGAGGGACACAGCAGGGGACACAGCAAGGCCACAGCGGGACACAGCGGGACACAGCGGGGGACACAGCAGGGAAACAGCAGGACAGAGGGTGACACAGCGGGACACAGGGGGGACACAGCGGTGGACACATCGGGACACAGCGGGGACACACCGTGACAAAGCGGGGGACACAGGCCGACAAAGCAGGACACAGCGGGACACAGCGGGAAACAGCAGGAAACAACGGGGGACACATCGGGACACAGCGGGGGTCACAGCAAGAACACAGCGGGACACAGGAGGACACAGCGGGGACACAGCGGGGACACAGCGGGGACACAGCGAGACCCAGAGGGACCCAGCGGGACCCAGCAGGGACACAGCGGGACACAGCGAAGGACACAGAGGCGGACACAGCAGAACACAGCGGGACACAGCGCGACACAGCGGGACACAGCGGGGACACAGCGAGGACACAGTGGGACAAAGCGGGGACACAGCGGTTGACACAGCGGGACACAGTAGGACACAGCTGGGGACACAGCATGAACACAGCAAGTCACAGCGGGGAAATAGTGGGGGACACAGCGGGGGACACAGTGGGACACAGTGGGGGACACAGAGGGGGACACAGCGGGACACAACGGGGGACACAGCGAGGACACAGCGGGACACAACGGGGGACACAGGGGAACACAGCGGGACACAGCCGGACACAGCTGGGGACACAGCGGGTGACACAGCGGGGGAAACAGCGGGAAACAGTGGGGGACACAGCGAGGACACAGCAGGACACAGCGGGGGACACAGCAGAACCATCGGGGTACACCGAGGCAGACACAGCGGTACACATCGGGACACAGCGGGGACACAGCGGGGACACAGCGGGACACAGCGGGCCACAGCGGGGACACAGCAGCACACAGCTGGACACAGCCGGGGACACAGCGGGGGCGAGCAGGCACACAGCGGGACACAGCAGGGTACACAGCGGGACACAGCGGGACACAGCGGGGAACACAGCGGGACACACAGCGGGACACAGCGGGACACAGCGGGGGACACAGCAGAGGACACAGAGCTGCACACAGCGGGAGAGAGTGGAACATAGCACCGACACAGCAGGGACACAGCGGGACATAGCGGGGACAAAGCGAGGACAGAGCCGGACACAGAGGTACACAGCGAGGGACACAGCGGGGGACAGTGGGGACAAACCGGGGCACAACGGGGACACAGCGGGACACAGCTAGGACACAGCGGGAACACAGCGGGGACACAGCAGGGGACACAGTGGGACACAGCGGGGGACACAGAAGCGGACACAGCAGAACACAGCGGGACACAGCGCGACACAGCGGGACACAGCGGGCACACAGCGAGGACACAGTGGGACACAGCAGGGACACAGCGGGGGACACAGCGGGACACAGCGGGGGACACAGCATGAACACAGCAAGTCACAGCGGGGAAATAGTGGGGGACACAGCGGTGGACACAGCGGGACACAGTGGGGGACACAGAGGGGGACACAGCGGGACACAACGGGGGACACAGCGAGGACACAGCGGGACACAGCTGGGAAACAGCGGGGGACAAGGTGGGACACTGCGGGGACACAGCTTGGGACAGAGTGGACACACCGGTGGACAACGGGGACACAGCAGGTCAGCGCGGGGGTCACAGTGGGAAACAGCGGAGACACAGGGGGACACAAGGGGCGACACAGAGGGTCACAGCGAGACACAGCGGGACAGAGCGGGGACACAGCGGAGACACAGCGGGGGACACAGTGGGGGACACAGCGGTAAACAGCGGGGGACACAGCAGGACTCAGCTGGGGACACATCAAAGGACACAGTGGGTGACACAGCGGGGGAAACAGCGGGAAACAGCGGGGGACACAGAGAGGACATAGCAGGCGACAGCGCGGGACACAGCAGGACACAGCAGGATACACAGAGGAAGACACAGTGGTACACATCGGGATACAGCGGGGACAGAGCGGGACAGAGCGGGACACAGCGGGGACACAGCAGGAAACAGCGGGGACACAGCGGGGACACAGCGGGGGACACAGTGGGACACAGCGGGACACAGTGTGGGACACAGCGGGACACAGCGGAGACAAAGCGGGGACACAGTGAGACACAGCGAGGACACAGCGGGACACAGCGGAGGACACAGCGGGGGACAGCGTTGAAACACCGGCGTACAGCGGGGACACAGCGTGAAACAGCGGGACACAGCGGGGGACACAGTGGGACACAGTGGGGGACACAGCCGGGGACACATAGGGACACAGCTGGGGACACGGGGGGACAGCGGGGACACACATGCAGAGAGCGGGGACACAACGGGACACAGCGGGGGACATCGGGGACACAGCGGGACACAGCAGGGACACAGCAGGGACACAGCGGGTCACAGCGGGGAAACAGTGTGGGACACAGTGAGGACACAGCGGGACACAGAGGGATACACAGAGAGGACACAGCGTGACACATGGGGACACAGCGGGGACACAGCAGGGACACAGCGGGTCACAGCAGAGACACAGTGTGGGACACAGCGAGGACACAGCGGGGCACAGAGGGATACACAGAGAGGACACAGCGTGACACATGGGGACACAGCGGGACACAGCGGGGGACACAGAGAGGACACAGTGAGACACAGCGAGGACACAGCGGGACACAGCGTGGGATACACCGAGGGACAGCGGTGACACACCGGCGGACAGCGGGGACACATCAGGGGCACAGTGGGAAACTGCGGGACACAGCGGGGGACAAAGCGGGACACACCGGGATACAGTGGGACACAGCGGGGAACACAGCAGGGGACACAGAGCCGCACACAGCGGGAGAGAGTGCAACACAGCAGGGACACAGCGGGGAAACAGCGGGACATCGCGGGGACAAAGCGAGGACAGAGCGGGACACAGAGGTACACAGCGAGGGACACAGCGGGGGACAGTGGGGACAAACCGGGGAACAACGGGGACACAGCGGGACAAAGCTGGGACACAGCGGGGACGCCGCGGCACACAGCGGGGACACAGCGGGGGACAGTGGGGAGACACAGGAGGGACACAGCGGGGGACAGCAGGAAAACACAGGGGGGACACAGCAGGGACACATCGGTACACAGCGGGACACAGGGGGTACACAGCAGGACACAGCGGGACGCAGCGGGAAACACAACCGGACACAGAGGGGGACACATCGGGACACAGCGGGGGACACAGTGAGGACACAGCGGGACACAAATGGGAACACAGCAAATACACAGCGGGACACAGCGGGAAAGAGTGGGACACAGCGGGGGACACAGCCGGGGACACAGCGGTACACAGCGGGACACAGCGGGGGACACAGTAGGGACACATCGGGTCACAGCGGGGACACAGTAGGGGACACAGCAAGGACACAGTGGGACACAGAGGGATACACAGCGAGGACACAGCGTGACACATGGGGACACAGCGGGACCCAGCGGGGGACCCAGCGAGGACACAGCGGGACACAAATGGGGACACAGCAAGGACACAGCAGGACATAGCGGGAAACAGTGGGGACACAGAGAGGACACAGCGGGACACAGCGGGACACAGAGGGGAAAGAGCGGGGGACAGCAGGGGACACAAGGAGGACAAAGCAGGACACAGAAGGACACAGCAGGGGACACAGCAAGGCCACAGCGGGAAACAGCAGGGGACACAGCAGGACAAAAGGGGACACAGCGGGGACACAGCGGGGGACACAGCGGGACACAAAGGGGGACCCAGCGTTACACAGCGGGGACACAGCGGGACACAGCGGGGACACAGCATGGGCCACAGCGGGACACAACGGAGACAAAGCGGAGACACAGTGAGACACAGCGAGGACACAGCGGGACACAGCGTAGGACACAGCGGGGGACAGCTGGGACACACATGCAGACAGCGGGGACACAACGGGACACAGCGGGGGACAGCAGGGACACAGCGGGACAGAGCAGGGACACAGCAGGGACACAGCGGGTCACAGCGGGGACACAGTGTGGGACACAGTGTGGGACACAGCGAGGACAGAGCGGGACACAGAGGGATACACAGAGAGGACGCAGCGTGACACATGGGGACCCAGCGTTACACAGCGGGGACACAGCGGGACACAGCGGGGACACAGCGGGGACACAGCATGGGACACAGCGGGACACAACGGAGACAAAGCGGGGACACAGTGAGACACAGCGAGGACACAGCGGGACACAGCGGGACACAACGGAGACAAAGCGGTGACACAGTGAGACACAGCGAGGACACAGCGGGACACAGCGGAGGACACAGCGGGGGACAGCGGTGACACACCGGCGGACAGCAGGGACACAGCGGGACACAGCGGGACACAGCGGGGGACACAGTGGGTCACATTGGGGGACACAGCCAGGGACACAGCGGGGCACAGCTGGGGACACAGCGAGGACACAGCGGAACAAAGCGGGGGACACAGTGGGGGACAGCGGGGACACACATGCAGACTGCGGGGACACAACGGGACACAGCGAGGACAGAGCGGGACACAGAGGGATACACAGAGAGGACGCAGCATGACACATGGGGACACAGCGGGACACAGTGGGGGACACAGAGAGGACACAGCGGGACACAAATGGGGACACAGCAAGGACACAGCGGGACACAGAAGGAAAGAGCGGGACACAGCGGGGGACACAACCGGGGTCACAGCGGGACACAGCGGGACACAGCGGGGGACACAGCAGGGTCACATCGGGTCACAGCGGGGACACAGTGGGGGACACAGCAAGGACATAGCGGGACACAGAGGGATACACAGCGAGGACACAGCGGGACACAGTGGGGGACACAGCAGGACACTGCCGGGGTTCACAACGGGACACAGCGGTACACAATGGACACAGCAGGGACACAGTGGGGGACAGAGTGAGACACAGCGGGGGACAAAGTGGGACACACCGGGACACAGTGGGACACAGCCGGGGACACAGCGGAGGACACAGAGCTGCACACAGCGGGAGAGAGTGGAACACAGCACCGACACAGCAGGGACACAGCGGGACATAGCGGGGACAAAATGAGGACAGAGCGGGGCACAGAGTTACACAGCGAGGGACACAGCGGGCGACAGTGGGGACAAACCGGGGAACAACATGGACACAGCGGGACACAGCTAGGACACAGCGGGGACACAGCGGGGACACAGCAGGGGACACAGTGGGACACAGCAGGGGATACAGCGAAGACACAGAGGGGACATAGGGGGACACTGCGGGACACAGTGGGACACAGCGGGGGCAAAGAGGGACATAGCAGTTACACAGCGAGGACACACTAGTGACACAGCGGGACACAGCGGGGAAACAGCTGGGGACCCAGTGGGGGACACAGCGGTAAACAGCGGGGGACACAGCGGTACTCAGGAGGGTACACAGCAAAGAACACAACGGGACACAGCTGGGGACACAGGGGAACACAGCGGGACACAGCCCGACACTGCTGGGGACACAGCGGGTGACACAGCGGGGGAAACAGCGGGAAACAGCGGGGGACACAGCGAGGACACAGCAGGACACAGCAGGGGACACAGCAGGACACAGCGGGGTACACAGAGGCAGACACAGCGGTACACATCGGGACAGATCGGGACACAGCGGCGACACAGCGGGCCACATCGGGCCACAGTGGGGACACAGCAGGACACAGCGGGACACAACGGGGGACACACCGGGGAGAGCAGGCACACAGCGGGACACAGCGGGACACAGCGGGACACACGGGAAACAGCGGGGAACACAGCGGGACACTCAGCGGGACACAGCGGGACACAGCAGGACACAGCGGGGGACACAGCGGGACACAGTGGAAGACACAGCAAGGACACAGCGGGACACAGCGGGGAAACAGCGGGGGACACAGTGGGACACTGCGGGGACACAGAAGGACTTAGCGGTTACACAGTGAGGACACACCAGGGACACAGTGGGACACATAGGGACACAGCGGGACACAGCGGAGACATATCGGGGGACAAAGCGGGGACAAAGCGGGACCCAGCGGGGACACAGAGGGGACACAGCGGGACACAGCGGGGGACACAGCAGGGGACACAGCGGTGGACAGCGGGGACACAGAGGGACACATCAGGACACAGCGGGGACACAGCAAGGACACAACGGGACACAGCGGGACACTGCGGGGGATACAGCAGGGGACACAGCGGGACACACCGGGGGACACAGGGGGACACAGAGGGACACAGCGCGGACAAAGCGTGGGACAAAGCGGGGACACAGCGGGACACAGCGGGAAAAAACGGGACACAGCTGGACACAGCGGGGACACAGCAGGGGACACAGCGGGGGACAACGGGGACACAGCCGGACACAGCAGGACACAGCGGGAAACAGCGGGGACACAGAGAGGACACAGCAGGACACAGCGGGACACAGAGGGGAAACAGCGGGGGACAGCAGGGGACACAAGGAGGACAAAGCGGGACCCAGAGGGACACAGCAGGGGACACAGCAAGGCCACAGCGGGACACAGCAAGGGACACAGCAGGACAAAGGGGGACACAGCGGGACACAGCGGGGACACAGCGGGGGACACAGCGGGTCACAAAGGGGGACCCAGCATTACACAGTGGGGACACAGCGGGACACAGCGGGGACACAGCGGGGACACAGCATGGGACACAGCGGGACAGAGCGGAGACGAAGCGGAGACACAGTGAGGCACAGCGAAGATACAGCGGGACACAGCAGAGGACCCAGCGGGGGACAGCGGTGACACACCGGCGGACAGCGGGGACACAGCGGGACACAGCGGGACACAGCGGGGGACACAGAGGGTCACAGTGGGGGACACAGCCGGGGACACAGCGGGACACAGCTGAGGACACAGCGAGGACACAGCAGAACACAGTGAGGGACACAGTGGGGGACAGCGGGGACACAACGGGACACAGTGGGAGACAGCGGGGACACAGCGGGACACAGCGGAGGACACAGCAAGGACACAGCAGGACACAGCGGGGAAACAGCGGGGGACACAGTGGGACACTGCGGGGACACAGAAGGACTTAGCGGTTACACAGTGAGGACACACCAGGGACACAGCGGGACACAGTGGGGACACAGCGGGGACACAGCGGGACACAGCAGGGACACATCAGGGACACAGCGGGTCACAGCGGGGACACAGTGTGGGACACAGCGAGGACACAGCGGGACACAGAAGGATACACAGAGAGGACACAGGGTGACACATGGGGACACAGCGGGACACAGTGGGGGACACAGAGAGGACACAAATGGGGACACAGCAAGGACACAGCGGGACACAGAAGGAAAGAGCGGGACACAGCGGGGGACACAACCGGGGTCACAGCGGGACACAGAGGGACACAGCGGGGGACACAGCGGGGGACACAGCGGGACACAGCGGGGGACACAACAGGGGACACAGCGGGGGACAGCGGGGACACAGAGGGACACAGCAGGACACAGCGGGGACCCAGCAAGGACACAACGGGACACAGCGGGACACAGCGGGGGACACAGCAGGGGACACAGCGGGACACAGTGGGAGACAAAGCGGGGACACAGCAGGACACAGCGGGACAAAACGGGACACAGCTGGACACAGCGGGGACACAGCAGGGTACACAGCGTGGGACAGCGGTGACACAGCCGGACACAGCAGGACACAGCAGGAAACAGCGGGACACAGCGAGGACACAGCGGGACACATCGGGAAACAGAGGGGACACAGTGGGAGACAGCAGGGAGACACCACGGGGACACAGCGCGGGCAAATCGGTACACAGCGGGACACAGGGGTTACATAGCAGGACACAACGGGACAGGGCAGGAAACACAACTGGACACAGCGGAGGACACAGCGGGACACAGCGGGGCACACAGCGGGACAAAGCGGGACACAGTGGGGACAGAGTGGGACACAGCGGGGACACAGCGGGGGACGCAGCGGGGACACAGCGGGACACTCGGGGACACAGCGGGACACAGCAGCGACATAGCGGAACACAACGGGGGACACAGCGTGAACACAGCGGGACACAGCGAGACACAGCAGTGACAAAGCGACGACACAGCGGGACACATCGGGACACAGCGGGTACACAGTGGAGGACAGAGGGGACACAACGGTGGACAACGGGGACACAGTAGGATAGCGCGGGGGTCACAGTGGGAAACAGCGGAGCCACAGGGGGACACAGGGGCGACACAGAGGGACACAGCGGGACACTGCGGGACAGAGCGGGGACACAGCGGGGACAAAGCGGGGGACACAGTGGGGGACACAGCGGTAAACAGCGGGGGACACAGCGGGACTCAGCTGGGGACACATCAAAAGACACTCGGGTAACACAGCGGAGAAAACAGCGGGAAACACCGGGAAACAGAGCGAGGACACAGCAGGACACAGTGGGAGACACAGCAGGACACAGCGGGGTACACAGGGGCAGACACAGCGGTACACATCGGGACACAGCGGGACACAGCGGGGGACATCGGGGACATAGCGGGACACAGCGGGACACAGCAGGGACACAGCAGGGACACAGCCGGATACAGAGGGATACACAGAGAGGACACAGCGTGACACATGGGGACACAGCGGGACACAGCGGGGACACAGCAGGGGACACAGCAGGACACAGAGGGGAACAAAGGGGGCACACAGCGGGACACAGTGGGACACAGTGTGGAACACAGCGGGACACAGCGGGGACACAGCATGGGCACAGTGGGAAACAGCGGGACACAGCGGGGGACAAAGCGGGACACACCGGGATACAGCGGGACACAGCGGGGGACACAGCCGGGGACACAGAGCCGCACACAGCGGGAGAGAGTGGAACACAGCAGGGACACAGCGGGGACACACCGGGACATCGCAGGGACAAAGCGAGGACAGAGCGGGACACAGAGGTACACAGCGAGGGACACAGAGGGGACAGTGGGGACAAACCGGGGAACAACGGGGACACAGTGGGACACAGCTGGAACACAGCGAGACACAGCGGGGCACAGCCGGAATCAGCAGGACACAGAGGGGAATACAGCGGGGGACACAGCGGGACAGAGCGGGACACAGTGGGACACATTGGGGATACAGCAGAGACACAGCGGGACACAGCGGGACACAGCGGGGGACAGAGCAGGATATAGCGGGGGACACAGCGGGACACAGCGGGGACACAGCGGGACAGAGCGGGGAACAAAGCGGGATATAGCAGGGGACACAGCGAGGACAAAGCGGGACACAGAGGGACACAGCAAGTCCACAGCGGGACACAGCGGGACACAGTGGGGGACACAGCAGGGGACACAGGGGGACACAGCGCGGACACAGCGGGGGACACAGCGAGGACACAGCGGGGGATACAGCGGGACACAAAGGGGTCCCAGCGTTACACAGCGGGGACACAGCAGGACACAGCGGGGACACAGCAGGGGGCACAGCAGGACACAGGGGGACACAGCGGGACACAGCGGGGACACAGCGGGGGACACAGCGAGGACACAGCGGGGGATACAGCGGGACACAAAGGGGGAACCAGCGTTACACAGCGGGGACACAGCGGGACACAGCTGGGGACACAGTGGGACACAGCGGGGGACAAAGTGGGACACACCGGGACACAGTGGGACACAGCAGGGGACACAGCGGAGGACACAGAGCTGCACACAGCGGGAGAGAGTGGAACACAGCACGGACACAGCAGGGACACAGCGGGACATAGTGGGGACAAAACGAGGACAGAGCGGGACACAGAGGTACACAGCGAGGGACAGTGGGGACAAACCGGGGAACAACGGGGACACAGCGGGACACAGCTAGGACACAGCGGGGACACAGCGGGGACACAGCGGGGACACAGAAGGGGACAGAGTGGGACACAGCAGGGGATACAGCGAAGACACATAGGGGACATAGGGGGACACTGAGGGACACAGTGGGACACAGCGGGGACACAGAGGGACATAGCAGTTACACAGCGAGGACACACCAGGGACACAGCGGGACACAGCGGGGACACAGCTGGGGACCCAGTGGGGGACACAGCGGTAAACAGCGGGGGACACAGCGGTACTCAGGAGGGTACACAGCAAAGAACACAACGGGACACAGCTGGGGACACAGGGGAACACAGCGGGACACAGCCCGACACTGCTGGGGACACAGCGGGTGACACAGCAGGGGAAACAGCGGGAAACAGCGGGGGACGCAGCGAGGACACAGCAGGACACAGCAGGGGACACAGCAGGACACAGCGGGGTACACAGAGGCAGACACAGCGGTACACATCAGGACAGAGCGGGGACACAGCGGGGACACAGCGGGCCACATCGGGCCACAGTGGGGACACAGCAGGACAGAGCGGGACACAACAGGGGACACACCGGGGAGAGCAGGCACACAGCACTACACAGCAGGACACAGCGGGACACACAGCGGGACACAGCGGAAAACAGTGGGGGACACAGCATGGACACAGCGGGTCACAGCGGGGAAATAGTGGGGGACACAGCGGGGGACACAGCGGGATACAGAAGGACACAGCAAGGACACAGCGGGACACAGGAGGACACAGCGGGGACACAGCGGGGACACAGCGGGGGACGCAATGGGACACAGCGGGGACACTGAGGGACTCAGCGGTTACACAGCAAGGACACACCAGGGACACAGCAGGACACAGCGGAGACACAGCAGGGACACAGTGAGACACAGCGAGGACACAGCGGGACACAGTGTGGGATACAGCGTGGGACAGCGGTGACACACCGGCGGACAGCAGGGACACAGCGGGACACAGCGGGACACAGCGGGACACAGCAGGACACAGCGGGGGACGCAGCGGGACACAGTAGGGGACACAGCGGGGGACACAGCGGGACACAGCGGAGGACACAGCAAGGACACAGCAGGACACAGCGGGGAAACAGCGGGGGACACAGTGGGACACTGCGGGGACACAGAACGACTTAGCGGTTACACAGTGAGGACACACCACGGACACAGCGGGACACAGTGGGG
>NW_012284660.1:0-3014 GCF_000151885.1 Dipodomys ordii | reverse complement strand
ACAGCCGGGGACACAGCGGGACACAGCTGGGTTTACAGCGAGGACACAGCGGAACAAAGCGGGGGACACAGTGGGGGACAGCGGGGACACACATGCAGACTGCGGGGACACAACGGGACACAGCGAGGACAGAGCGGGACACAGAGGGATACACAGAGAGGACGCAGCATGACACATGGGGACACAGCGGGACACAGTGGGGGACACAGAGAGGACACAGCGGGACACAAATGGGGACACAGCAAGGACACAGCGGGACACAGAAGGAAAGAGCGGGACACAGCGGGGGACACAACCGGGGTCACAGCGGGACACAGCGGGACACAGCGGGGGACACAACAGGGTCACATCGGGTCACAGCGGGGACACAGTGGGGGACACAGCAAGGACATAGCGGGACACAGAGGGATACACAGCGAGGACACAGCGGGACACAGTGGGAAACATCGGGGGACACAGCAGGACACTGCCGGGTTCACAGCGGGACACAGCGGGACACAGCGGGACACAGCAGGACACAGCAGGGGACACAGCAGGACACAGCGGGGTACACAGAGGCAGACACAGCGGTACACATCAGGACAGAGCGGGACACAGCGGGGACACAGCGGGCCACATCGGGCCACAGTGGGGACACAGCAGGACACAGCGGGACACAACGGGGGACACACCAGGGAGAGCAGGCACACAGCGGGACACAGCGGGACACAGCGGGACACACGGGAAACAGCGGGGAACACAGCGGGACACTCAGCGGGACACAGCGGGACACAGCAGGACACAGCGGGGGACACAGCGGGACACAGTGGAAGACACAGCAAGGACACAGCGGGACACAGCGGGGAAACAGCGCGGGACACAGTGGGACACTGCGGGGACACAGAAGGACTTAGCGGTTACACAGTGAGGACACACCAGGGACACCGTGGGACACAGCAGGGACACAGCGGGACACAGCGGAGACAAATCGGGGGACAAAGCGGGGACAAAGCGGGACCCAGCGGGGACACAGAGGGGACACAGCGGGACACAGCGGGGGACACAGCAGGGGACACAGCGGGGGACAGCGGGGACACAGAGGGACACATCAGGACACAGCGGGGACACAGCAAGGACACAACGGGACACAGCGGGACACTGCGGGGGACACAGCAGGGGACACAGCGGGACACAGCGGGGGACACAGGGGGACACAGAGGGACACAGCGCGGACAAAGCGGGGGACAAAGCGGGGACACAGCGGGACACAGCGGGAAGAAACGGGACACAGCTGGACACAGCGGGGACACAGCAGGGGACACAGCGGGGGACAACGGGGACACAGCCGGACACAGCAGGACACAGTGGGAAACAGCGGGGACACAGAGAGGACACAGCGGGACACAGCGGAACACAGAGGGGAAACAGCGGGGGACAGCAGGGGACACAAGGAGGACAAAGCGGGACACAGAGGGACACAGCAGGGGACACAGCAAGGCCACAGCGGGACACAGCGGGACACAGCAGGGGACACAGCAGTACAAAGGGGGACACAGCGGGACACAGCAGGGACACAGCGGGGGACACAGCGGGTCACAAAGGGGGACCCAGCATTACACAGCGGGGACACAGCGGGACACAGCGGGGACACAGCGGGGACACAGCATGGGACACAGCGGGACACAGCGGAGACAAAGCGGAGACACAGTGAGACACAGCGAGGACACAGCGGGACACAGCAGAGGACCCAGCGGGGGACAGCGGTGACACACCGGAGGACAGCGGGGACACAGCGGGACACAGCGGGACACAGCGGGGGACACAGTGGGTCACAGTGGGGGACACAGCCGGGGACACAGCGGGACACAGCTGGGGACACAGCGAGGACACAGCGGAACACAGCGAGGGACACAGTGGGGGACAGCGGGGACACACATGCAGACAGCGGGGACACAACGGGACACAGTGAGGGACAGCGGGGACACAGCGGGACACAGCGGGACACAGCAGGGACACAGCAGGGACACAGCGGGTCACAGCGGGGACACAGTGTGGGACACAGCGAGGACACAGCGGGACACAGAAGGATACACAGAGAGGACGCAGGGTGACACATGGGGACACAGCGGGACACAGTGGGGGACACAGAGAGGACACAAATGGGGACACAGCAAGGACACAGCGGGACACAGAAGGAAAGAGCGGGACACAGCGGGGGACACAATCGGGGTCACAGCGGGACACAGCGGGACACAGCGGGGGACACAGCAGGACACAGCGGGGGACACAAGAGGGGACACAGCGGGGGACAGCGGGGACACAGAGGGACACAGCAGGACACAGCGGGGAACCAGCAAGGACACAACGGGACACAGCGGGACACAGCGGGGGACACAGCAGGGGACACAGCGGGACACAGTGGGGGACAAAGCGGGGACACAGCAGGACACAGCGGGACAAAACGGGACACAGCTGGACACAGCAGGGACACAGCAGGGTACACAGCGTGGGACAGCGGTGACACAGCCGGACACAGCAGGACACAGCGGGAAACAGCGGGGACACAGCGAGGACACAGCGGGACACAGCGGGACACAGAGGGGACACAGTGGGAGACAGCAGGGAGACACCACGGGGACACAGCGCGGGCACATCGGTACACAGCAGGACACAGGGGTTACACAGCAGGACACAGCGGGACAGGACAGGAAACACAACTGGACACAGCGGAGGACACAGCGGGACACAGCGGGGCACACAGCGGGACACAGTGGGGACAGAGTGGGACACAGCGGGGACACAGCGGGGGACGAAGCGGGGACACAGCGGGACACACCGGGGACACAGCGGGGACACAGCGGGACACAGCAGCGACACAGCGGAACACAACGGGGGACACAGCGGGACACAGCCTGGGACAGAGCGGGACACAGCGTGAACACAGCGGGACACAGCGAGACACAGCAGTGACAAAGCGGCGACACAGCGGGACACATCGGGACACAGCGGGACACAGCGGGGACACAGTAGAGTGA
>NW_012284659.1:0-19542 GCF_000151885.1 Dipodomys ordii | reverse complement strand
TTTAGCGACTTAGCGGTTTTTTTTCGGGACACAGTGGGACTCTGCGGGGACACAGCGGGGGACAGAGGGGACACACCGGTGGACAACGTGGACACAGAAGGACAGCGCGGGGGTCACAGTTGCAAACAGCGGAGACACAGGGGGACACAGGGGGCGACACAGAGGGACACAGCGGGACACAGTGGGACAGAGCGGGGACACATCGGGGACAAAGCGGGGGACAAAGTGGGGGACACAGCGGTAAACAGCGGGGGAAACAGCGGGACTCTGCTGGGGACACTTCAAAGGACACAGCGGGTGACACAGCGTGGAAAACAGCGTGAAACAGCGTGGGACACAGCGAGGACACAGCAGGACACAGCGGGAGACACAGCAGGACACAGCGGGGACACAGCTGGGGATACAGTGGGACATAGCGGGGACACAGAGGGACTCAGCGGTTACACAGTGAGGACACACCAGGGACATAGCGGGACACAGTGGAGACAAAGCGGGGACACAGTGAGACACAGCGAGGACACAGCGGGACACAACAGGACACAGCGGGGGCAAAGTGGGACACAGTGGGGGACACAGCGGGGGACACAGCGGGACACAGCTGGGGACACAGGGAGTACACAGCGGGACACAGCGGGGGACACAGCGGGGACAGCAGGGATACACATGCAGACAGCGGGGACACAACGGGACACAGCGGGGGACATCGGGGACACAGCGGGACACAGCGGGACACAGCAGGGACACAGGAGGGACACAGCGGATCACAGCGGGGAAACATTGTGAGACACAGCAAGGACACAGCGGGACACAGAAGGATAGACAGGGAGGACACAGCGAGACACATGGGGACACAGCAGGACACAGCGGGGGACACAGAGAGGACACAGCGGGACACAAATGGGGACACAGCACGGACACAGCGGGACACAGCGGGAAAGAGCGGGACACAGCGGGGGACACAGCCGGGGACACAGCGGGACACTGCGGGGGACACAGCAGGGACATATCGGGTCACAGCGGGGACACAGCGGGACTCAGCTGGGGACACATCAAAGGACACAGTGGGTGACACAGCGGGTGAAACAGCGGGAAACAGCGGGGGACACAGCGATGACACAGCAGGACACAGCGGGGGACACAGAGTCAGACACAGCGGTACACAACGGGACACAGCGGGACACAGCGGGGACACAGCATGACACAACGGAGACACAGCCGGGCCCCAGCAGGGGACACAGTGGGGCACAGCGGGGACACAGAGGGACTCAGCGTTTACACAGCGAGGACACACCAGGGACACAGCGGGACACAGCGTAGACAAAGCGGGGACACAGTGAGACACAACGAGGACACAGCGGGATACAGCGGAGGTCACAGCGGGGGACAGCGGTGACACACCGGCGGACAGCGGGGACACAGCGTGACACAGCGGGGGCACAGCGGGACACAATGGGGTAAACAGCGGGGGACACAGCGAGACACAGCTGGGGATACAGCGAGTACACAGCGGGACACAGCGGGGGACACAGCGGGGACAGCGGGGACACACATGCACACAGCGGGGACACAACGGGACACAGCAGGAGACATCGGGGACACAGCGGGACACAGCAGGACACAGCAGGGACACAGCAGGTCACAGCGGGGACACAGTGTGGGACACAGCAAGGACACAGCGGGACACAGAAGGATACACAGAGAGGACACAGCGTGACACATGGGGACACAGCGGGACACAGCGGGGGACACATAGAGGACACAGCGGGACACAAATGGGGACACAGCAAGGACACAGCGAGACACAGCGGGAAAGAGCGAGACACAGAGGGGGACACAGCCGGGGACACAGCGGGACCCTGAGGGGGACACAGCAGGGACACATCGGGTCACAGTGGGGACACAGCGGGACTCAGCTGGGGACACATCAAAGGACACAATGGGTGACACAGCGGGGGAAACAGCGGGAAACAGCGGGGGACACAATGAGGACACAGCAGGACACAGCGGGGGACACAAAGGCAGACACAGCGGTACACATCAGGACACAGCGGGGACACAGCGGGACACAGCGGGACACAGCGGCGACACAGCAGGACACAGCGGGGACACAGCTGGGACCCAGCGGGGGACACAGTGGGACACAGCGGGGACACAGAGGGACTCAGCGGTTACACAGCTAGGACACACCAGGGACACAGCAGGACACAGCGGAGACAAAGCGGGGACACAGTGAGACACAGCGAGGACACAGCGGGACACAGCGGAGGACACAGCGGAAGGCAGCGGTGACACACCGGCGGACAGCGGGGACACAGCGGGCCACAGCGGGACACAGCAGGGGACACAGCGGGACACAGCGGGGGACACACCGGGGGACAGCGGGGACACACATGCAGACAGCGGGGACACATCAGGACACAGCGGGGGACATCGGGGACACAGCGGGACACAGCAGGACACAGCGGGACACAGCAGGGACACAGAAGGGATACAGCGGGTCACAGCGGGGACACAGTGTGGGACACAGTGAGGACACAGCGGGACACAGAGAGATACACAGAGAGGACACAGCGTGACACATGGGGCCACAGCAGGACACAGCGGGGGACACAGAGAGGACACAGCGGGACACAAATGGGGACACAGCAAGGACACAGCGGGACACAGCGGGAAAGAGCGGGACACAGTGAGGGACACAGCCAGAGACACAGCGGGACACAGCGGGACACAGCGGGGGACACAGCAGGGACACATCGGGTCACAGCGGGGACACAGTGGGGGACACAGCAAGGACACATTGGGACACAGAGGGATACACAGCGAGGACACAGCGTGACACATGGGGACACAGCGGGACTCAGCGGGGGACAAAGCAAGGACACAGTGGGACACAGAGGGATACACAGCAAGGACACAGCGTGACACATGGGGACACAGTGGGGACACAGCGGGACACAGAGGGACACATTGGGCGACACAGCAGGACACTGCGGGGTACACAGCGGGACACAGCGGGACACAAAGGACACAGCAGGGACACAGCGGGGTACAGAGCGGGACAAAAAGGGGGACCCAGCGTAACACAGCAGGGACACAGCGGGACACAGCAGGGACACAGCAGGGGACACAGCAGGACACAGAGGGGAACCAAGGGAGCACACAGCGGGACACAGTGGGAAACAGCGGGTTACACAGCGGGACACAGCGGGGACACAGCAGGGGCACAGTGGGAAACATCGGGACACAGCGGGTGACAAAGCGGGACACACCGGGATACAGCGGGACACAGCGGGGAACACAGCAGGGGACACAGAGCCGCACACATCGGGAGAGAGTGGAACACAGCAGGGACACAGCGGGGACACAGCGGGACATCGCGGGGAAAAAGCGAGGACAGAGCGGGACACAGCGGTACACAGCGAGGGACACAGCGGGGGATAGTGGGGACAAACCGGGGATCAACGTGGACACAGCGGGACACAGCTGGGACACAGCGAGGACACAGCGGGACACAGCAGGGACACATCGAGTACACAGCGGGACACAACCGGACACAGCAGGACACACAGGAGGAACACAGCGGGGGACAAAGCGGGACACAGCGGGACACAGCGGGGTACACAGTGGGACACATCGGGGATACAGCAGGGACACAGCGGGACACAGCGGGGGACAGAGCAAGATATAGCCGGGGACACAGCGGGACACAGCGGGGACACAGCGGGACAGAGCAGGGACCACAGCGGGATATAGCAGGGGACACAACGAGAACAAAGCGGGACACAGAGGGAAACAGCAGGGGACACAGCGGGTACACAGCAGGACACACCGGGGACACAGCGGGGACACAGCAGCGACACAGCGGAACACAGCGGGGGACATAGCGGGACACAGCCTGGGACAGAGCGTGACACAGCGTGGACACAGCGGGACACAGCGAGACACAGCAGTGACAAAGCGGCGACACAGCGGGACACAGCGGGACAAAGCGGGGACACAGCGGGGGACAGAGGGGACACACCGGTGGACAACGGGGACACAGCAGGACAGCGTGGGGGTCACAGTGGAAAACAGCGGAGACACAGGGGGACACAGGGGGCGACACAGAGGGACACAGTGGGACAGAGGGGGGACACAGCGGTGGACACAGCGGTAAACAACGGGGGACACAGCGGGACTCAGCTGGGGACACATCAAAGGACACAGCGGGTGACACAGCGGGGGAAAGAGCGCGAAACTGTGGGGGACACAGCGAAGACACAGCAGGACACAGCGGGGTACACAGAGGCAGACACAGCGGTACACATCGGGACACAGCGGGGACACAGCGGGATACAGCAGGACACAGCGGGGACACAGCAGGACACAGCGGGACACAGAGGGGACACAGCGAGGAAACAGTGGGACCCAGCAAGTCACAGCGGGGAAATAGTGGGGGACACAGCGGGTGACAAAGCAGGATACAGAAGGACAAACCGGGACACAGCGGGGGTCACAGCAAGAACACAGCGGGACACAGGAGGACACAGCGGGGACACAGCGGGGACACAGCGGGGGACAGAGTGGGACACAGCGGGGGACACAGCGAGGACACAGCGGGGACACAGCGGGACACAGCGGGACAAAGCGGGGAACACAGCAGGACACACAGCGGGACACAGCGGAACACAGCTGGGGACACAGCATGGACACAGCTGGTCACAACGGGGAAATAGTGGGGGACACAGCGGGGGACACAGCGGGATACAGAAGGACACAGCGAGGACACAGCGGGACACAGGAGGACACAGCGGGGACACAGCGGGGACACAGCGGGGGACACAGTGGGACACAGCGGGGACACAGAGGGACTCAGCGGTTACACAGCGAGGACACACCAGGGACACAGCGGGACACAGCGGAGACACAGCAGGGACACAGTTAGACACAGCGAGGACACAGCGGTACACAGCGTGGGATACAGCGGGGGACAGCGGTGACCCACCCGCGCACAGCGGGGACACAGCGGGACACAGCAGGACACAGCGGGGGACACAGTGGGACACATTGGGGGACACAGCGGGTGACACAATGGGACACAGCGGGGGACACAGCGAGTACACAGCGGGACACAGCGGGTTACACAGCGGGACACAGCGGGGACACAGCAGGGGCACAGTGGGAAACAGCGGGACACAGCGGGGGACAAAGCGGGACACACCGGGATACAGCGGGACACAGCGGGGGACACAGCGGGGGACACAGAGCCGCACACAGCGGGAGAGAGTGGAACACAGCAGGGACACAGCGGGGACACAGCGGGACATGGCGGGGACAAAGCGAGGACAGAGCAGGACACAGAGGTACACAGTGAGGGACACAGCGGGGGACAGTGGGGACAAACCGGGGAACAACAGGGACACAGCGGGACACAGCGGGGACACAGCGAGGACACAGCGGGACACAGCCGGGACACAGCATGACACAGAGGGGAACACAGAGGGGGACACAGAGGGACAGAGCGGGACACAGCGGGATACACAGTGGGACACATCGGGGATACAGCAGGGACACAGCGGGACACAGCGGGGGACAGAGCAGGATATAGCGGGGGACACAGCGGGACACAGAGGGGACACAGTGTGACAGAGCGGGGAACACAGCGGGATATAGAAGGGGACACAACGAGGTCAAAGCGGGACACAGAGGGACACAGCAGGGGACACAGCCGGGGACACAGCGGGACACAGCAGGGGACACAGCGGGGATATAGCGGGACACAGTGTGGACACAGCGGGACACAGCGGGACACATCGGGGGACACAGCAGGACACTGCAGGGTACACAGCGGGACACAAAAGGACACAGCAGGGACACAGCGGGGGACACAGTGGGACACAGCGGGGTACACAGCGGGACTCAGCGGGGACACAGCATGGGCAAAGTGGGAAACAGCGGGACACAGTGGGGGACCAAGCGGGACACACCGGGACACAGCGGGACACAGCGGGGGACACAGCGGAATACAGAAGGACACAGCGAGGACACAGCGGGACACAGGAGGACACAGCGGGGACACAGCGGGGAAACAGCGGGGGACACAGTGGGACACAGAGGGGACACAGAGGGACTTAGAGGATACACAGTGAGGACACACCAGGGACACAGCGGGACACAGCGGGGACACAGCGGGACCCAGCGGGACCCAGCGGGGACACAGCGGGACACAGCGGGGGACACAGCAGGGGACACAGCGGGGGACAGCGGGGGACACAGTGGCAGACACAGCAGAACACAGCGGGACACAGCGCGACACAGCGGGACACAGCGGGGACACATGGAGGACACAGTGGGACACAGCAGGGAAAACAGCGGGGGACACAGCGGGACACAGCGGGGGACACAGCATGGGCACAGCAAGTCACAGCGGGGAAATAGTTGGGGACACAGCGGGGGACATAGCGGGATACAGATTGACACAGCGAGGACACAGCGGGACACAGAGGACACAGCGGGGACACAGCGGGGAAACAGCGGGGGACACAGTGGGACACAGAGGGGACACAGAGATACTTAGCGGTTACACAGTGAGGACACACCAGGGACACAGCAGGACACAGCGGGGACACAGCGGGGACACAGCGAGACACAGTGGGGACACAGCGAGGAAACAGTGGGGACACAGCGGGACAAAGCGGGACACAGCGGGGACACAGCGGGACAGAGCAGGGAACACAGCGGGATATAGCAGGGGACACAACGAGAACAAAGCGGGACACAGAGGGAAACAGCAGGGGACACAGCAAGGCCACAGCGGGATACAGCGTGACACAGCGGGGGACCCAGCAGGGGACACAGCAGGACACAGGGGGAAACAACGGGACACAGCGGGGGACAGAGGGGACACACCGGAGGACAACGGGGACATAGCAGGACAGCGCGGGGGTCACAGTGGAAAACAGCGGAGACACAGGGGGACACAGGGGGCGATACAGAGGGACACAGCGGGACACAGCGGGGACACAGCGGGGACAAAGTGGGGGACACAATGGGGGACACAGCGGTAAACAGCGGGGGACACAGCTGGACTCAGCTGGGGACACATCAAAGGACACAGCGGGTGACACAGCGGGGAAAACAGCGGGAAACAGCGGGCGACACAGCGAGAACACAGCAGGACACAGCCGGAGACACAGCGGGACACAGCGGGGACAAAGCGGGGACACAGCGAGACACAGCGGGACCCAGCGGGGACCCAGCGGGGACACAGCGGGACACAGCAGGGGACAAAGAGGCAGACACAGCGAGGACACAGTGGGACACAGCGGGGAACACAGCTGGGGAAACAGAGGGACACAGCGGGACACAGCGGGGGACACAGAATGGACACAGCAAGTCACAGCGGGGAAATAGTGGGGGACACAGCGGGGGATACAGCAGGATACAGAAGGACACAGCGAGGACACAGCGGGACACAGCAGGACACAGCGGGGACACAGCGAGGAAACAGCGGGGGACACAGCGGGACAAAGCGGGACACAGTGGGGACAGAGTGGGACACAGCGGGGACACAGCGGGGGACACAGCGGGTACACAGCGGGACACACCGGGGACACAGCGGGGACACAGCGGCGACACAGTGGAACACAGCGGGGGACATAGCGGGACACATCCTGGGACACAGCAGGGGACACACCGGGAGACAGCGGGACACAGCGAGACACAGCAGTGACAAAGCGGCGACACAGCGGGACACATCGGGACACAACGGGACAAAGCGGGGACACAGCGGGGGACAGAGGGGACACACCGGTGGACAACGGGGACACAGCAGGACAGCGCGGGTGTCACAGTGGGAAACAGCGGAGACACAGGGGGACACAGGGGGCGACACAGAGGGACACAGCGGGACACAGCGGGACAGAGGGGGGACACATGGGGGGACACAGCGGTAAACAGCGGTGGACACAGCGGGACTCAGCTGGGGACACATCAAAGGACACAGCGGATGACACAGCAGGGGAAAGAGCGCGAAACCGTGGGGGACACAGCGAGGACACAGCAGGACACAGCGGGGTACACAGAGGCAGACACAGCGGTACACATCGGGACACAGCGGGGACACAGCGGGATACAGCAGGACACAGCGGGGACATAGCAGGACACAGCGGGGACACAGCGAGACACAGCGGTACCCAGTGGGGACACAGCGGGGACACAGCGGGGGACACAGAGGCGGACACAGCAGAACACAGCGGGACACAGCGCGACACAGCGGGACACAGCGGGGACACAGCGAGGAAACAGTGGGACACAGCGGAACACATCGGGGGACACAGCGGGACACACCCAGGGACAGAGCGGGACACAGCGTGGACACAGCGGGGGACACAGCGGGACACAAAGGGGGACCCAGCGTTACACAGCGGGGACACAGCGGCTCACAGCGGGGACACAGCAGGGGACACAGCAGGACACAGAGGGGAACAAAGGGGGCACAGAGCGGGACACAGCGAGGGACACAGCGGGACAAAGCGGGACACAGTGGGGACAGAGTGGGACAGAGCGGGGACACAGCGGAGGACACAGCGGGTACACAGCGGGTCACACCGGGGACACAGCGGGGACACAGCAGCGACACAGCGGAACACAGCGGGGGACATAGCGGGACACAGCCTGGGACAGAGCGTGACACAGCGTGGACACAGCGGGACACAGCGAGACACAGCAGTGACAAAGCGGCGACACAGCGGGACACATCGGGACACAGCGGGACAAAGCGGGGACACAGCGGGGGACAGAGGGGACACACCGGTGGACAACGGGGACACAGCAGGACAGCGTGGGGGTCACAGTGGAAAACAGCGGAGACACAGGGGGACACAGGGGGCGACACAGAGGGACACAGCGGGACAGAGGGGGGACACAGCGGTGGACACAGCGGTAAACAGCGGGGGACACAGCGGGACTCAGCTGGGGACACATCAAAGGACACAGCGGGGGACACAGCGGGGGAAAGAGCGCGAAACTGTGGGGGACACAGCGAAGACACAGCAGGACACAGCGGGGTACACAGAGGCAGACACAGCAGTACACATCAGGACACAGCGGGGACACAGCGGGATACAACAGGACACAGCGGGGACACAGCAGGACACAGCGGGGACACAGCGAGACACAGCGGGACCCAGTGGGGACACAGCGGGGACACAGCGGGACACAGCGGGGGACACAGAGGCGGACACAGCAGAACACAGCGGGACACAGCGCGACACAGCGGGACACAGCGGGGACACAGCGAGGAAACAGTGGGACCCAGCAAGTCACAGCGGGGAAATAGTGGGGGACACAGCGGGTGACACAGCAGGATACAGAAGGACACACCGGGACACAGCGGGGGTCACAGCAAGAACACAGCGGGACACAGGAGGACACAGCGGGGACACAGCGGGGACACAGCAGGGGACACAGTGGGACACAGCGGGGGACACAGCGAGGACAGAGCGGGGACATAGGGGGACACTGTGAGACACAGTGCAACACAGCGGGGACACAGAGGGACATAGCAGTTACACAGCGAGGACACAGCGGGGACACAGGAGGACATAGCGGGGACACAGCGGGGACACAGCGGGGGACACTGTGGGACACAGCGGGGGACACAGAGAGGACACAGCGGGGACATAGGGGGACACTGCGGGACACAGTGGAACACAGCGGGGACACAGAGGGACATAGCAGTTACACAGCGAGGACACACCAGAGACACAGCGGGACACAGCGGGGACACAGCGGGGACACAGCGAGACACAGCGGGACACAGCGGGGACACAGCAGGGACACAGCGGGACACAGCGGGGGACACAGAGGTGGACACAGCAGAACACAGCGGGATACAGCACGACACAGCGGGGACACAGGGAGGACACAGTGGGACACAGCAGGGAACACAGCGGGGGACACAGCGGGACACAGCGGGACACAGCGGGGGACACAGCATGGGCACAGCAAGTCACAGCGGGGAAATAGTGGGGGACACAGCGGGGGACACAGCGGGATACAGAAGGACACAGCGAGGACACAGCGGGACACAGGAGGACACAACAGGGACACAGCGGGGAAACAGCAGGGGACACAGTGGGACACAGAGGGGACACAGAGGGACTGAGCGGATACACAGTGAGGACACACCAGGGACACAGCGGAACACAGCGGGGACACAGCGGGGACACAGCGGGACCCAGCGGGACCCAGCGGGGACACAGCGGGGACACAGCGGGACACAGCGGGGGACACAGCAGGGGACACAGCGGGGGACAGCAGGGGCACAGAGGCGGACACAGCAGAACACAGCGGGACACAGCGCGACACAGCAGGACACAGCGGGGACACATGAAGGACACAGTGGGACACAGCGGGGAACACAGCGGGGGACACAGAGGGACACAGCGGGACACAGCGGGGGACACAGCATGGGCACAGCAAGTCACATCGGGGAAATAGTTGGGGACACAGCGGGGGACACAGCGGGATACAGAAGGACACAACGAGGACACAGCGGGACACAGGAGGACACAGCGGGGACACAGCGGGGAAACAGCGGGGGACACAGTGGGACACAGAGGGGACACAGAGGTACTTAGCGGTTACACAGTGAGGACACACCAGGGACACAGCAGGACACAGCGGGGACACAGCGGGGACACAGCGAGACACAGCGGGGACACAGCGGGACAAAGCGGGACACAGCGGGGACACAGCGGGACAGAGCAGGGAACACAGCGGGATATAGCAGGGGACACAACGAGAACAAAGCGGGACACAGAGGGAAACAGCAGGGGACAGAGCAAGGCCACAGCGGGACACAGCGAGACACAGTGGGGGACCCAGCAGGGGACACAGCAGGACACAGGGGGACACAACGGGACACAGCGGGGGACAGAGGGGACACACCGGTGGACAACGGGGACATAGCAGGACAGCGCGGGGGTCACAGTGGGAAACAGCGGAGACACAGGGAGACACAGGGGGCGATACAGAGGGACACAGCGGGACACAGCGGGACAGAGCGGGGACACAGCGGGGACAAAGTGGGGGACACAGCGGGGACACAGCGGCGACACAGCGGAACACAGCGGGGGACATAGCGGGACACAGCCTGGGACACAGCAGGGGACACACCGGGAGACAGCGGGACACAGCGAGACACAGCAGTGACAAAGCGGCGACACAGCGGGACACATCGGGACACAGCGGGACAAAGCGGGGACACAGCGGAGGACAGAGGGGACACACCGGTGGACAACGGGGACACAGCAGGACAGCACGGTTGTCACAGTGGGAAACAGCGGAGACACAGGGGGACACAGGGGGTGACACAGAGGGACACAGCGGGACACAGCGGGACAGAGGGGGGACACAGCGGGGGACACAGCGGTAAACAGCGGGGGACACAGCGGGACTCAGCTGGGGACACATCAAAGGACACAGCGGGTGACACAGCGGGGGAAAGAGCGCGAAACTGTGGGGGACACAGCGAGGACACAGCAGGACACAGCGGGGTACACAGAGGCAGACACAGCGGTACACATCGGGACACAGCGGGGACACAGCGGGATACAGCAGGACACAGCGGGGACACAGCAGGACACAGCGGGGACACAGCGAGACACAGCGGGACCCAGTGGGGACACAGCGGGGACACAGCGGGACACAGCGGGGGACACAGAGGCGGACACAGCAGAACACAGCGGGACACAGCGCGACACAGCGGGACACAGCGGGGACACAGCGAGGAAACAGTGGGACACAGCGGAACACATCGGGGGACACAGCGGGACACACCCAGGGACAGAGCGGGACACAGCGTGGACACAGCGGGGGACACAGCGGGACACAAAGGGGGGCCCAGCGTTACACAGCGGGGACACAGCGGCTCACAGCGGGGACACAGCAGGGGACACAGCAGGACACAGAGGGGAACAAAGGGGGCACAGAGCAGGACACAGCGAGGGACACAGCGGGACAAAGCAGGACACAGTGGGGACAGAGTGGGACACAGCGGGGACACAACGGAGGACACAGCGGGTACACAGCGGGTCACACCGGGGACACAGCGGGGACACAGCAGCGACACAGCGGAACACAGCGGGGGACATAGCGGGACACAGCCTGGGACAGAGCGTGACACAGCGTGGACACAGCGGGACACAGCGAGACACAGCAGTGACAAAGCGGCGACACAGTGGGACACATCGGGACACAGCGGGACAAAGCGGGGACACAGCGGGGGACAGAGGGGACACACCGGTGGACAACGGGGACACAGCAGGACAGCGCGGGGGTCTCAATGGGAAACAGCGGAGACACAGGGGGACACAGGGGACGACACAGAGGGACACAGCGGGACAGAGGGGGGACACAGCGGTGGACACAGCGGTAAAAAACGGAGGACACAGCGGGACTCAGCTGGGGACACATCAAAGGACACAGCGGGTGACACAGCGGGGGAAAGAGCGCGAAACTGTGGGGGACACAGCGAAGACACAGCAGGACACAGCGGGGTACACAGAGGCAGACACAGCGGTACACATCGGGACACAGCGGGGACACAGCGGGATACAGCAGGACACAGCGGGGACACAGCAGGACACAGCGGGACACAGCGGGGACACAGCGAGGAAACAGTGGGACCCAGCAAGTCACAGCGGGGAAATAGTGGGGGACACAGCGAGTGACAAAGCAGGATACAGAAGGACAAACCGGGACACAGCGGGGGTCACAGCAAGAACACAGCGGGACACAGGAGGACACAGCGGGGACACAGCGGGGACACAGCGGGGGACAGAGTGGGACACAGCGGGGGACACAGCGAGGACACAGCGGGGACACAGCGGGACACAGCGGGACAAAGCGGGGAACACAGCAGGACACACAGCGGGACACAGCGGAACACAGCTGGGGACACAGCATGGACACAGCTGGTCACAGCGGGGAAATAGTGCGGGACACAGCGGGGGACACAGCGGGATACAGAAGGACACAGCGAGGACACAGCGGGACACAGGAGGACACAGCGGGGACACCGCGGGGACACTGCGGGGGACACAGTGGGACACAGCGGGGACACAGAGGGACTCAGCGGTTACACAGCGAGGACACACCAGGGACACAGCGGGACACAGCGGAGACACAGCAGGGACACAGTTAGACACAGCGAGGACACAGCGGTACACAGCATGGGATACAGCGGGGGACAGCGGTGACCCACCCGCGGACAGCGGGGACACAGCGGGACACAGCAGGACACAGCAGGGGACACAGTGGGACACATTGGGGGACACAGCGGGTGACACAGTGGGACACAGCGGGGGACACAGCGAGTACACAGCGGGACACAGCGGGGGACACAGCAGGGGACAGCGGGGACACCCATGCGGACAGCAGGGACACAACGGGACACAGCGGGGGACATCGGGGACACAGCGGGACACAGCGGGACAGAGCGGGACACAGCGGGGACACAGCAAGGACACAGCGGGTCACAGCCAGGACACAGTGGGGGACACAGCGAGGACACAGAGGGACACAGCGGGGACACAGCGGGAAAAAGCGGGGGACACAATGGGACACAGTGGGGACACAGAGGGACTTAGCGGTTACACAGTGAGGACACACCACGGACACAGCGGGACACAGCGGGGACACAGCGGGGACACAGCGGGACACAGTGGGGACACAGCCGGGACCCAGCGGGACACAGCGGGGAAACAGCGGGACAAAGCGGGGGACATAGAGGCGGACACAGGGGACACAGAGGCGGACACAGCAGGACACAGCAGGACAAAGCGGGACAGAGCGGGACACAGCGAGAACACAACAGGACACAGTGGGACACAGCGGGGGACACAGCAGGGGACACAGCGGGGGACAGCGGGGACACAGCTGGACACAGCAGGACACGGCGGGAAACAGCGGGGACACAGCGAGGACACAGCGGGACACAGTGAAGACACAGCAGGACACAGAGGGGACACAGCGGGGGACAGCATGGAGACACAGCAGGGACACAGCAGGGACACAGCGGAACACAGTGGGGACACAGCGGGGGACAGCAGGGAGATACAGCGGGCACACAGTGGGACACACTGGTACACAGCGGGACACAGCCGGTACACAGCAATACATAGCGGGACACAGCGGGAAACACAACCGGACACAGCAGGGGACACAACGGGAAACAGCGGGACACAGTGGGGACAGAGCTGGACACAGCAGGGACACGGCGGGGGACACAGTGGGGCACAAAGTCAGACACCACGGGATACAGCCGAACACAGTGGGACACAGCGGGGACACAGAGGGACATAGAAGTTACACAGCCAGGACACACCAGGGACACAGCGGAACACAGCTGGGACACAGCGGGGACACAGCGGGACACAGGGGGACCCAGCGGGGACCAGCGGGGACACAGTGGGACACAGAAGGGGACACAGAGGCGGACACAGCAGGACACAGGGGGACACAGCGGGAGACATCGGGACACAGCGGGGAAACAGCAAGGACACAGCGGGACACAGCGGGGGACACAGCGGGAGACACAGCGGGACACAGCTGGGGACACAGCAAGAACACACTGAGTCACAGCGGGGAAATAGTGGGGGACACAGCGGGATACAGAAGGACACAGCGAGGACACAGCGGGACACAGGAGGACACAGCGGGGACACAGCGGCACACAGCGGGCGACACAGTGGGACACAGCGGGGACACAGGGGGACTCAGCGGTTACACAGCGAGGACACACCAGGGACACAGCGGGACACAGCGGACACACAGCGGGGACACAGCAGGACACAGAGAGGAAACAGCGGGACACAGCGGGGGATACAGCGGGGGACAGCGGTGACACACCGGCGGACAGCGAGGACACAGCGGGACACAGCAGTACACAGCGGGGGACACAGCGGGACACAGTGGGAGACACAGCGGGAGACACAGCGGGACACAGCGGGGGACACATTGGAACACAGCGAGGACACAGCGGGACACAGCGGGACACAGCGGGGACACAGCGGGACACAGCGGGGGACACAGGCCGACAAAGCAGGACACAGCGGGACACAGCGGGAAACAGCAGGACACAGCAGGGGACACACCGGGACACAGCGGGGGTCACAGCAAGAACACAGCAGGACACAGGAGGACACAGCGGGGACACAGCGGGGACACAGCGGGGGACACTGTGGGACACAGCGGGGGACACAGCGAGGACACAGCGGGGACATAGGGGGACACTGCGGGACACAGTAGAACACAGCGGGGACACAGAGGGACATAGCAGTTACACAGCGTGGACGCACCAGAGACACAGCGGGACACAGCGGGGACACAGCCGGTACACCGCGAGACACAGCGGGACCCAGCGGCTACACAGCAGGGACACAGCGGGACACAGCGGGGGACACAGCGGGGGACAGCGGTGACACACCGGCGGACAGCGGGGACACAGCGGGACACAGCGCGACACAGCGGGGGACACAGCAGGGGACACAGTGGGGCACAGCGGGGTACACAGCGAGGACACAGCGGGATACAGCGAGGGACACAGCGGGGGACAGCGTGGACACACATGCGGACAGCGGGGACACAACTGGGCACAGCGGGGGACATCGGGCACACAGCGGGACACAGCCGGACACAGCAGGGACACAGAAGGGACACAGCGGGTCACAGTCAGGACGCAGTGGGGGACACAGCGACGACACAGCGGGACACACAGGATACACAGAGAGGACACAGCGTGA
Organism: Dipodomys ordii; assembly: GCF_000151885.1. Taxonomy (NCBI): domain Eukaryota; kingdom Metazoa; phylum Chordata; class Mammalia; order Rodentia; family Heteromyidae; genus Dipodomys; species Dipodomys ordii. The sequence goes on along the minus strand of NW_012284659.1, from coordinate 3,754 downwards.
CACATGGGGACACAGCGGGACACAGCGGGTGACCCAGCGAGGACACAGCGGGACACAAATGGGGACACAGCAAGGACACAGCGGGACACAGCGTGAAAGAGCGGGACACAGCAGGGGACACAGCCGGGGACACAGCGTGACACAGCAGGGGACACAGCGGGGACACAGCGGGACACAGTGGGGACACAGCGGGACACAGCGGTACACATCGGGGGACACAGCAGGACACTGCAGGGTACACAGCGGGACACAGTGGGACACAGCGGGGACACAGCAGGGGACACACCAGGACACAGAGGGGAACAAAGGGGGCACACAGCGTGACACAGTGGGACACAGCAGGGTACACAGCGGGACACAGCAGGGACACAGCAGGGGCACAGTGGGAAACAGTGGGACACAGTGGGGGACAAAGCGGGACAAACCGGGAGACAGGGGGACACAGCGGGGGAAACAGAGCTGCACACAGCGGGAGAGAGTGGAACACAGCAGGGCCACAGCGGGGCCACAGCGGGACATCGCAGGAACAAAGCGAGGACAGAACGAGACACAGAGCTACACAGCGAGGGACACAGCGGGGGACAGTGGGGACAAACCGGGGAACAACGGGGACACAGCGCGACACAGCTGGGACACAGCGGGGACACAGCGGCACACAGCGGGGGACACAGTGAGACACAGCAGGGGATACAGCGAGGACATAGAGGGGACATAGGGGGACACTGCGGGACACAGTGGGACACAGCGGGAACACAGAGGGACATAGCAGTTACACAGCGAGGACACACCAGGGACACAGCGGGACACAGCGGGGACACAGCCGGGACCCAGCGGGACCCAACGGGGAAACAGTGGGGACACAGCGGGGACACAGCGGGAAAAAGCGGGGGACACAGAGGCGGACACAGCAGGACACAGCGGGACAAAGCGGGACAGAGCGGGACACAGCGAGAACACAACGGGACACAGCGGGACACAGCGGGGGACACAGCAGGGGACACAGCGGGACACAGCGGGGGTCACAGCGGGACACAGCGGGACACAGAGGGGACAAAGCAGGGGACAAAGCGGGGACACAGCGGGACACAGCGGGACAAAACTGGGCACAGCTGGACACAGCGGGGACACAGCAGGGGACACAGCAGGGGACACAGCGGGGGAGAGCGGGAACACAGTTGGACACAGCAGGACACGGTGGGAAACAGCGGGGACACAGCGAGGACACAGCGGGACACAGCGAAGACACAGCAGGACACAGAGGGGACACAGCGGGGGACAGCATGGAGACACAGCGGGGACACAGCGGGGACACAGCGGAACACAGTGGGGACACAGCGGGGGACAGCAGGGAGATACAGCGGGCACACAGCTGAGACACATTGGTACACAGCGGGACACAGCCGGTACACAGCAATACACAGCGGGACACAGCGGGAAACACAACCGGACACAGCGGGGGACACAGCGGGACACAGCGGGACACAGTGGGGACAGAGATGGACACAGCGGGGACAGAGAGGGACATAGAGGTTACACAGCCAGGACACACCAGGGACACAGCAGGACGCAGTGAGACACAGCGAGGGTACAGTGGGACACAGCGGGGACACAGCGAGGACACAGTGGGACACAGCGGGGAACACAGCGGCGGACACAGCGGGACACAACGGGACACAGCGGGGGACACAGCATGGACACAGCAAGTCACAGCGGGGAAATAGTGGGGGACACAGCGGGATACAGAAGGACACAGCGAGAACACAGCGGGACACAGGAGGACACAGCGGGGACACAGCGGGGAAACAGCGGGGGACACAATGGGACACAGCGGGGACACAGAGGGACTTAGCGGTTACCCAGTGAGGACACACCAGGGACACAGCGGGACACAGCGGGGACACAGCGGGGACACAGCGGGACACAGCGGGGACACAGCCGGGACCCAGCGGGACCCAGTGGGGACACAGCGGGGACACAGCGGGGACACAGCGGGACACAGCGGGGGACACAGAGGCGGACACAACAGGACACAGCGGGACAGAGCGGGACATAGCGAGAACACAACGGGACACAGCGGGACACAGCGGGGGACACAGCAGGGGACACAGCGGGGGACAGCGGGGACACAGCTGGACACAGCAGGACACGGCGGGAAACAGCGGGGACACAGTGAGCACACAGCGGGACACAGCGAAGACACAACTGGACACAGAGGGGACACAGCAGGGGACAGCATGGAGACACAGCGGGAACACAGCGGGGACACAGCGGAACACAGTGGGGACACAGCGGGGGACAGCAGGGAGATACAGCGGGCACACAGTGGGACACATCGGTACACAACGGGACACAGCCGGTACACAGCAATACACAGCGGGACACAGCGGGAAACACAACCGGACACAGCAGGGGACACAACGGGACACAGCGGGACACAGTGGGGACAGAGCTGGACACAGCGGGGAAACAGCGGGGGACAGAGCGGGGCACAAAGTCAGACACCACAGGATACAGCCGAACACAGTGGGACACAGCGGGGACACAGAGGGACATAGAAGTTACACAGCCAGGACACACCAGGGACACAGCGGAACACAGCGGGGACACAGCGGGGACACAGCGGGACACAGGGGGACCCAGCGGGGACCCAGCGGGGACCCAGCGGGGACACAGTGGGACACAGAAGGGGACACAGAGGCGGACACAGCAGGACACAACGGGACACAGTGGGAGACATCGGGACACAGCGGGGACACAGCGAGGACACAGCGGGACACAGCGGGGAACACAGCGGGGGACACAGCGGGACACAGCTGGGGACACAGTAAGGACACAGCGGGTCACAGCGGGAAAATAGTGGGGGACAGAGCGGGGGACACAGCGGGATACAGAAGGACACAGCGAGGACACAGCGGGACACAGGAGGACACAGTGGGGACACAGCGGCACACAGCGGGCGACACAGTGGGACACAGCGGGGACACAGGGTGACTCAGCGGTTACACAGCGAGGACACACCAGGGACACAGCGGGACACAGCGGACACACAGCGGGGACACAGCGGGACACAGAGAGGACACAGCGGGACACAGCGGGGGATACAGCGGGGGACAGCGGTGACACACCGGCGGACAGTGGGGACACAGCGGGACGCAGAGGGACACAGCGGGGGACACAGCAGGACACAGTGGAGGACACAGCGGGGTACACAGCGGGACACAGCGGGGGACACAGTGGAACACAGCGAGGACACAGGGGACACAGCGGGGACACAGCGGGACACAGCGGGGGACACAGGCTGACAAAGCAGGACACAGTGGGACACAGCGGGAAACAGCAGGACACAGCAGGGGACACACCGGGACACATCGGGGGTCAAAGCAGGAACACAGCGGGACGCAGGAGGACACAGCGGGGACACAGCGGGGACACAGCGGGGGACGCTGTGGGACACAGCGGGGGACACAGCGAGGACACAGCGGGGACATAGGGGGACACTGCGGGACACAGTAGAACACAGCGGGGACACAGAGGGACATAGCAGTTACACAGCGTGGACACACCAGAGACACAGCAGGACACAGCGGGGACACAGCGAGACACAGCGTGACCCAGCGGGGACACAGCAGGGACGCAGCGAGACACAGCGGGGGACACAGAGGTGGACACAGCAGAACACAGCTGGAAACACCGCGACACAGCAGGACACAGCGGGGGACACAGCGGGGGACAGCGGGGACACAGCCGGACACAG
>NW_012284658.1:0-5984 GCF_000151885.1 Dipodomys ordii | reverse complement strand
CCACAGCGGGGACACAGCGGGGACACATCGGGACACAGTGGAACCCAGCGGGGACAGAGCGGGGACATAGCGGGACACAGCAGGGGACACAGCAGGGGACACAGCGGGACACAGCGGGGACACAGTTGGACACAGCGGGGACACAGCGGGGACACAGCGGGACACAGCGGGACACAGCCGAGACACAGCTGGGACACAGCAGGACACAGCGGGGGACACAGCAGTGGACACGGCGGGGGACAGCGGGGACACAGAGGGACACAGCAGGACAAAGCGTGGACACAGCAAGGACACAACGGGACACAGCTGGACACAGCGGGGGACACAGCAGGGGACAGAGTGGGACACAGCGGGGGACACAGCGGGACACAGCGGGACACAGCGGGGACAAAGCAGGGGACAAAGTGGGGACACAGCGGGACACAGCGGGACAAAACGGGACACAGCTGGACTCAGCGGGGACACAGCAGGGGACACAGCAGGAGACAGCGGGGACACAGCCGGACGCAGCAGGACACAGCGGGAAACAGCGGGGACACAGCGAGGACACAGCGGGACACAGCGGGACACAGAGGGGACACAGCGGGGGACAGCAGGGAAACACAGCGGGGACACAGCGGGGACACAGCGGCACACAGTGGGGACACAGCTGGGGACAGAAGGGAGACACAGCAGTACACATCAGGACAGAGCAGGACACAGCGTGACACAGCGGGGGACACACCGGGGGAGAGCAGGCACACAGCGGGACAAAGCGGGGACACAGCAAGGACACAACGGGACACAGCTGGACACAGCGGGGGACACAGCAGGGGACACAGTGGGACACAGCGGGGGACACAGCGGGACACAGCGGGACACCGCGGGGACAAAGCAGGGGACAAAGTGGGGACACAGCGGGACACAGCGGGACAAAACGGGACACAGCTGGACACAACGGGGACACAGCAGGGGACACAGCGGGGGACAGTGGGGACACAGCCGGACAAAGCAGGACACAGCGGGAAACAACGGGGACATAGCGAGGACACAGAGGGACACAGCGGGAAACAGAGGGGACACAGCGGGGGACAGCAGGGAGACACAGCGGGGACACAGCGGGAAACACAACCGGACACAGCGGGGTTCACAGCGGGACACAGCAGGGGACACAAAGGGGGACAGCAGGGAGACACAGCGGGACAAAGCGGGACACAGTGGGAACAGAGTGGGACACAGCGGGGACACAGCGGGGGACACAGCGGGGACACAGCGGGGACACAGCGGGACACACCGGGCACACAGAGGGGACACAGCGGGACACAGCAGCGACACAGCGGAACACAGCATGGGACACAAAGGGGGTCAGCAGGGAGACACAGCGGGACAAAGAGGGACACAGTGGGGACAGAGTGGGACACAGCGAGAACACAGCGGGGGACACAGTGGGGACAGAGCGGGGACACAGCGAGACACACCAGTGGACAACGGGGACACAGCAGGACAGCGCGGGGGTCACAGTGGGAAACAGCGGAGAAACAGGGGGACACAGGAGGTGACACAGAGGGACACAGCGGGACACAGCGGGACAGAGCGGGGACACAGCGGGGAAAAGCGGGGGACACAGTGGGGGACACAGCAGTAAACAGCAGGGGACACAGCGGGACTCAGCTGGGGACACATCAAAGGACACAGAGGGTGACACAGCAGGGAAAACAGCGGGAAACAGCGGGGACACAGCGGGGACACAGAGGGACACAGCGGGACACAGCCGAGACACAGCTGGGACACAGCAGGACACAGCAGGGGACACAGCAGGGGACACGGCGGGGGACAGCGGGGACACAGAGGGACACAGCAGGACAAAGCGGGGACACAGCAAGGACACAACGGGACACAGCTGGACACAGCGGGGGACACAGCAGGGGACAGAGTGGGACACAGCGGGGGACACAGCGGGACACAGCGGGACACAGCGGGGACAAAGCAGGGGACAAAGTGGGGACACAGCGGGACACAGCGGGACAAAACTGGACACAGCGGGGACACAGCAGGGGACACAGCGGGGGACAGCAGGGACACAGCCGGACACAGCAGGACACAGCGGGAAACAACGGGGACACAGCGAGGACACAGCGGGACACAGCAAGGCCACAGCGGGACACAGCGGGGACACAGCGGGGGACACAGCGGGACACAAAGGGGACACAGCAGGGGACATAGCAGGACACAGAGGGGAACAAAGTGGGCACACAGAGGAACACAGCGGGGGACAGAGCGGGACAAAGCGGGACACAGCGGAGACACAGCAGGGACACAGTGAGACACAGCGAGGACACAGTGGGACACAGCGGGGGATACAGCGGGGGACAGCGGTGACACACCGGCGGACAGCGGGGACACAGCGGGACACAGCGGGACACAGTGGAGGACACAGTGGGACAAAGTGGGGGACACAGCGGGGGACAGAGCAGGATATAGCGGGGGACACAGCGGGGCACACCGGGAACACAGCAGGACAGAGCAGAGAACACAGCGGGATATAGCAGGGGACACAGCGAGGACAAAGCGGGACACAGAGGGACACAGCAAGGGACACAGCAAGGCCACAGCGGGACACAGCGGGACACAGTGGGGGACACAGCAAGGGACACAGCAGGACACAGGGGGACACAGCAGGACACAGCTGGGGATACAGCAGGACACAAAGGGGGACCCAGCGTTACACAGCGGGGACACATCGGGACACAGCGGGGACACAGCAAGGGACACAGCAGGACACAGAGGGGAACAAAGGGGGCACACAGTGGGACACAGTGGGGCACAGCGGGGTACACAGCGGGACACAGCGGGGACACAGCAGGGGCACAGTGGGAAACAGTGGGACACAGCGGGGGACAAAGCGGGACACACTGGGATACTGCGGGACACAGCGGGGGACACAGCAGGGGACACAGAGCCGCACACAGCGGGAGAGAGTGGAACACAGCAGGGACAGAGCGGGGACCCAACGGGGGACCCAGCGAGGACACCGCGTGACACATGGGGACACAGCGGGACACAGCAGGGGACCCAGCGAGGACACAGCAGAACACAAATTGGGACACAGCAAGGACACAGCGGGACACAGCGGGAAAGAGCGGGACACAGCAGGGGACACAGCCGGTGACACAGCGGGACACAGTGGAACACATCGGGGGACACAGCAGGACACTGCAGGGTACACAGCGGGACACAGCGGGACACAAATGGACACAGCAGGGACACAGCGGGGGACACAGTGGAACACAGTGGGGTACACAGCGGGACACAGCGGGGACACAGCAGGGGCACAGTGGGACACAGCGGGACAAAGCGGGGGACAAAGCGGGACACACCGGGATACAGCGGGACACAGCGGGGGACACAGCGGGGGACACAGAGCCGCACACAGCGGGAGAGAGTGGAACACAGCAGGGACACAGCGGGGACACAGCGGGACATCGCGGGGACAAAGCGAGGACAGAGCGGGACACAGAGGTACACAGCGAGGGACACAGTGGGACACAGTCGGGACAAACCGGGGAGCAACGGGGACACAGCGGGACACAGCTGGGACACATCGAGGACACAGCGGGACACAGCGGGGACACAGCGAGTACAGAGCGGGACACAGCCGGACACAGAGGGGAACACAGCGGAGGACACAGCGGGACACAGCAGGACACAGCGGGGTACACAGTGGGACACATCGGGGATACAGCAGGGACACCGCAGGACACAGCGTGGGACAGAGCAGGATATAGCGGGGGATACAGCGGGACACAGCGGGGACACAGTGGGTACACATCGGGATACAGTGGGGACACAGCGGGACACAGCGAGACACAGCGGGACACAGCAGGGACACAGCGGGGAACACAGCAGGGACACATCGGGTCACAGCGGGGACACAGTGGGGGACACAGCAAGGACACAGCGGGACACAGAGGGATACACAGCGAGGACACAGCGTGACACATAGGGACCCAGCCGGACCCAGCGGGGGACCCAGCGAGAACACAGCGGGACACAAATGGGGACAAAGCAAGGACACAGCGGAACACAGCGTGAAAGAACAGGACACAGCGGGGGACACAGCCGGGGACACAGCGGGACACAGCAGCGGACACAGCAGGGACACAGCGGGACACAGTGGCGACACAGCGGTGACACAGCGGGACACAGCGGGACACAGCGGGGACACAGCAGGACACAGCGGGGACACAGCGGGGACACAGCGAGAAACAGCGGGACCCAGCGGGGACACAGCGGGGACACAGCAGGACAGAGCGGGGGACACAGAGGCGGACACAGCAGAACACAGCGGGACACAGCGGGGACACAGCGAGGACACAGTGGGACACAGCGGGGAACACAGCGGGGGACACAGCAGGACACAGCGGGACACAGCGGGGGACACAGCATGGACACAGAAAGTCACAGCGTGGAAATAGTGGGGGACACAGCGGAGGACACAGCAGGATACAGAAGGACACAGCGAGGACACAGTGGGACGCAGGAGGACACAGCGGGGACACAGCGGGGAAACAGCGGGGGACACAGTGGGACACTGCGGGGACACAGAGGGGCTTAGCGGTTACACAGTGAGGACACACCAGGGACACAGCGGGACACAGCGGGGACACAGCCAGGACAGAGCGGGACCCAGCGGGACCCAGCTGGGACCCAGCGGGGACACAGCGGGACACAGCGGGGGACACAGCAGGGGACACAGCGGGGGACAGCGGGGACACAGAGGGACACAGCAGGACACAGCGGGGAAACAGCAAGGACACAACGGGACACAGTGGGACACAGAGGGAGACACAGCAGGGGACACAGCGGGACACAGCGGGGGACACAGCGGGAGACAGCGGCGACAGAGCAGGGGACAAAGGGGGGGACAGCAGGAACAGCCGGATACAGCAGGACATAGCGGGAAAAAGCGGGGACACAGCGAGGACACAGCGGGACACAGCGGGACACAGAGGGGACACAGCCGGGGACAGCAGGGAGACACAGCGGGGACACAGCTGGGACACAGCGGAAGAGAGTGGGGACACAGTGGGTGACAGCAGGGAGACACAGCGGGGACACAGCGGGGACACATCGGTACACAGCGGGACACAGAGGGTACAAAGCAGGACACAGCGGGAAACACAACCGGACACAAGGGGGACACAGCGGGACACAGCGGGGGACACAGCAGGAAAAAGCGGGACACAGTGGGGACAGAGTGGGACACAGCTGGGACACAGCGGGGGACAGAGAGGGGACACAACAGGGACAGAGTGGGATACAGCGGGGACACAGCGGGGGACACAGCGGGGACACAGCGGGACACACCGGGGACACAGCTGTGACACAGCAGGACACAGCAACGACACAGCGGAACACAGCGGGGGACACAGCGGGACACAGCCTGGGACAGAGCGGGACACAGCGTGAACACAGCGGGACACAGCAAGACACAGCAGTGACAAAGCGCCGACACAGCGGGACACATCGGGACACAGCGGGGACACAGCGGGGGACAGAGGAGACACACTGGTGGACAACGGGGACACAGCAGGACAGCGCGGGGGTCACAGTGGGAAACAGCGGAGACACAGGGGGACACAGGGGGCAACACAGAGGGACACAGCGGGACACAACGGGACAGAGCAGGGACACAGCGGGGACAAAGCGGGGGACACAGCGGTAAACAGCAGGGGACACAGCGGGACTCAGCTGGGGACACACCAAAGGACACAGCGGGTGACTCAGCGGGGAACACAGCGGAGGACCGCGGGAACACACATTCAAACAGCGGGGACACAATGGGTCACAGCGCTGGACATCGGGACACAACGGGACACAGCGGGACACAGCGGGGACACAGCATGGACACAGCGGGTCACAGCGTGGACACAATGGGGGACACAGCAAGGACACAGCGGGACACAGAGGGATACACAGAGAGGACACAGCGTGACACATGGGAC
>NW_012284657.1:0-2880 GCF_000151885.1 Dipodomys ordii | reverse complement strand
CAGCGGGGAAAATAGTGGGGGACACAGCGGGGGATACAGCAGGATTCAGAAGGACACAGCGAGGACACAGCGGGTCTCAGCAGGACACAGTGGGGACACAGCGAGGAAACAGCGGGGGACACAGCGGGACAAAGCGGGACACAGTGGGGACAGAGTGGGACACAGCGGGGACACAGCGGGGGACACAGCGGGTACACAGCGGGACACACCGGGGACACAGCGGGGACACAGCGGCGACACAGTGGAACACAGCGGGGGACATAGCGGGACACATCCTGGGACACAGCAGGGGACACACCGGGAGACAGCGGGACACAGCGAGACACAGCAGTGACAAAGCGGCGACACAGCGGGACACATCGGGACACAACGGGACAAAGCGGGGACACAGCGGGGGACAGAGGGGACACACCGGTGGACAACGGGGACACAGCAGGACAGCGCGGGTGTCACAGTGGGAAACAGCGGAGACACAGGGGGACACAGGGGGCGACACAGAGGGACACAGCGGGACACAGCGGGACAGAGGGGGGACACATGGGGGGACACAGCGGTAAACAGCGGTGGACACAGCGGGACTCAGCTGGGGACACATCAAAGGACACAGCGGATGACACAGCAGGGGAAAGAGCGCGAAACCGTGGCAGACACAGCGGTACACATCGGGACACAGCGGGGACACAGCGGGATACAGCAGGACACAGCGGGGACACAGCAGGACACAGCGGGGACACAGCGAGACACAGCGGGACCCAGTGGGGACACAGCGGGGACACAGCGGGACACAGCGGGGGACACAGAGGCGGACACAGCAGAACACAGCGGGACACAGCGCGACACAGCGGGACACAGCGGGGACACAGCGAGGAAACAGTGGGACACAGCGGAACACATCGGGGGACACAGCGGGACACACCCAGGGACAGAGCGGGACACAGCGTGGACACAGCGGGGGACACAGCAGGACACAAAGGGGGGCCCAGCGTTACACAGCGGGGACACAGCGGCTCACAGCGGGGACACAGCAGGGGACACAGCAGGACACAGAGGGGAACAAAGGGGGCACAGAGCGGGACACAGCGAGGGACACAGCGGGACAAAGCGGGACACAGTGGGGACAGAGTGGGACACAGCGGGGCCACAACGGAGGACACAGCGGGTACACAGCGGGTCACAGCGGGGACACAGCAGCGACACAGCGGAACACAGCGGGGGACATAGCGGGACACAGCCTGGGACAGAGCGTGACACAGGTTGGACACAGCGGGACACAGTGAGACACAGCAGTGACAAAGCGGCGACACAGTGGGACACATCGGGACACAGCGGGACAAAGCGGGGACACAGCGGGGGACAGAGGGGACACACCGGTGGACAACGGGGACACAGCAGGACAGCGCGGGGGTCTCAGTGGGAAACAGCGGAGACACAGGGGAACACAGGGGGCGACACAGAGGGACACAGCGGGATAGAGGGGGGACACAGCGGTGGACACAGCGGTAAACAACGGGGGACACAGCGGGACTCAGCTGGGGACACATCAAAGGACACAGCGGGTGACACAGCGGGGGAAAGAGCGCGAAACTGTGGGGGACACATCGAAGACACAGCAGGACACAGCGGGGTACACAGAGGCAGACACAGCGGTACACATCGGGACACAGCGGGGACACAGCGGGATACAGCAGGACACAGCGGGGACACAGCAGGACACAGCGGGACACAGAGGGGACACAGCGAGGAAACAGTGGGACCCAGCAAGTCACAGCGGGGAAATAGTGGGGGACACAGCGGGTGACAAAGCAGGATACAGAAGGACACACCGGGACACAGCGGGGGTCACAGCAAGAACACAGCGGGACACAGGAGGACACAGCGGGGACACAGCGGGGGACAGAGTGGGACACAGCGGGGGACACAGCGAGGACACAGCGGGGACACAGCGAGGACACAGCGGGACAAAGCGGGGAACACAGCGGGACACACAGCGGGACACAGCGAAACACAGCTGGGGACACAGCATGGACACAGCTGGTCACAGCGGGGAAATAGTGCGGGACACAGCGGGGGACACAGCGGGATACAGAAGGACAAAGCGAGGACACAGCGGGACTCAGGAGGACACAGCAGAGACACAGCGGGGACACTGCGGGGGACACCGTGGGACGCAGCGGGGACACAGAGGGACTCAGCGGTTACACAGCGAGGACACATCAGGGACACAGCGGGACACAGTGGAGACACAGCAGGGACACAGTTAGACACAGCGAGGACACAGCGGGACACAGAGTGGGATACAGCGGGGGACAGCGGTGACACACCGGCGGACAGCGGGGACACAGCGGGACACAGCGGGGGACACAGCGGGACACAGTGGGGGACACAGTGGGGGACACAGTGGGAAACAGCGGGGGACACTGCGAGGACACAGCGGGACACAGCTGGGAAACAGCGGGGGACACAATGGGACACTGCGGGGACACAGAGGGACTTAGCGGTTACACAGTTAGGACACACCAGGGACACAGTTGGTACACAGCAGAGACTCAGCGGGGACACAGCGGGACCCAGCGGGACCCAGCGGGGACACAGCTGGGGACTAGCGGGACACAGCATGGGAACAGATCAGAGGACACAGCGTGTGACAGCATGTACTCTTAGGGAATCAGTAGACCTAGCGGGGACATATCAGGGACATAGGGGGACACAGTAGCTTTCTTTGGTATATCTATTTTGTGTTCTTAGCCGGATATAGCGGAGGATCTTGCAGGACTCAGTGGGACCTAGCATGTGTACTAGCGTGGAATAGCGGGGAATCTGCCTGACTCTGCAGGACCTACGGGGATACATTTGGGGTATCCTTCTTGAACTCTTTGTGGA
>NW_012284656.1:0-1603 GCF_000151885.1 Dipodomys ordii | reverse complement strand
ACACAGTGGGACACAACGGGGACAGAGAGACATAGCAGTTACACAGCGAGGACACACCAGGGACACAGAGGGACACAGCGGGAAACAGCGGGGACACAGCAGGACCCAGCGTGACCCAGCGGGGACACAGCGGGGACATAGCATGGACACAGCGGGTCACAGCGGGGAAATAGTGGGGGACATAGTGGGGGAAACAGCGGGATTCAGAAGGACATAACGAGGACAGAGCGGGACACAGGAGGACACAGCGGGGACACAGCGGGGACACAGCGGGGGCACAGTTGGACACAGCTGGGGATTCAGCGAGGATACAGCAGGGACACTGCGGGACACAGCGTTTCACAGCGGGGAAATAGTGGGGGACACAGCGGGGGACACAGCGGGATAAAGAAGGACTCAGCGAGGAAACAGCGAGGACATAGGGGGACACTGCGGGACACAGCGGGGACACAGCGGGGGACACAGTGGGACACAGCGGGGACACAGAGGGACTCAGCGGTTACACAGCGAGGACACACCAGGGACACAGCAGGAAAGCGCGGGGGTCACAGTGGGAAACAGCGGAGACACAGGGGGACACAGGGGGCGACACAGAGGGACACAGCGGGACACAGCGGGACAGAACGGGACACAGCGGGAACAGCGGGGGACACAGTGGGGAACACAGCGCTAAACAGCAGGGAACACAGCGGGACTCAGCTGGGGACACATCAAAAGACACAGCGGGGGACACAGGGGAACACAGCGGGACACAGCGGGACACAGTGGGGACACAGAGGGACACAGCGGGTGACACAGGACGACAAAGCAGGACACAGCAGGACACAGCGGGAAACAGCTGGACACAAAGGGGGACACACCGGGACACAGCGGGGGTCACAGCAAGATCACAGCGGGACACAGGAGGACACAGCGGGGACACAGCAAGGACACAGCTGGGGACACAGTGGGACAAAGCGGGGGACACAGCGAGGACACAGCGTGGTCATATGGGGACACTGCGGGACACAGTGGAACACAGCAGGGACACAGAGGGACATAGCAGTTACACAGCTAGGACACACCAGAGACACAGCGGGACACAGCGGGGACACAGCGGGGACACAGAGGGACAAAGCGGGCGACACAGCGAGGACACAGCGTGGTCATATGGGGACACTGCTGGACACAGTGGAACACAGCGGCGACACACCGGGACACAGCAGAGACACAGCGGGACACAGCGGGGGACACAGCGGGACACAGCGGGGTACAGAGCAGGACAAAACGGGACACAGCTGGACACAGCGGGGGACACAGCTGGGACACAGCGGGTCAACAGCAGGGACACAGTGGGGGACAAAGCGAGGACACAGCAGGACAAAACGGGACACAGCTGGACACAGCGGGGACACAGCAGGGGACACAATGGGGGACAGAGGGACACAGCCGGACACCGCGATGACCCAGCGGGATACAGCAAAACCAGCGGGAACCGAGGGACATCGCGGGGCCCGCCAGGAGACACTCGGAAACCAGCGGGAACTACGCGAAACCATTGTATACACAACGGGGGACAGCAGGGAAACCACCGGGGAAAGAAACGGTACCACCGGGAACCAGG
>NW_012284655.1:0-3457 GCF_000151885.1 Dipodomys ordii | reverse complement strand
TCAGCGGGACACAGCGGGGGACAAAGCGGGACACACCGGGACACAGCGGGACACAGCGGGGGACACAGCGGAGGACACAGAGCTGCACACAGCGGGAGAGAGTGGAACACAGCACGGACACAGCAGGGACACAGCAGGGACACAGCGGGTCACAGCGGGGACACAGTGTGGGACACAGCGAGGACACAGCGGGACACAGAGGGATACACAGAGAGGACACAGCATGACACATGGGGACACAGCGGGACACAGCGGGGGACACAGAGAGGACACAGAGGGACACAAATGGGGACACAGCAAGGACACAGCGGGATACAGCGGGAAAGAGATGGACACAGCAGGGGACACAGCCGGGGACACAGCGGGACACAGCGGGACACAGCGGGGGACACAGCAGGGACACATCTGGTCACAGCGGGGACACAGTGGGGGACACAGCAAGGACACAGCGGGACACAAAGGGGGACACAGCGTTACACAGCGGGGACACAGCGGGACACAGCGGGGACACAGCAGGGGACACAGCAGGACACAGAGGGGAACAAAGGGGGCACACAGCGGAACACAGTGGGACACAGCGGGGTACACAGCGGGACACAGCGGGGACACAGCAGGGGCACAATGGGAAACAGCGGGACACAGCGGTGGACAAAGCGGGACATACCGGGATACAGCGGGACACAGCGGGGGACACAGCATGGGACACAGAGCCGCACAGAGCGGGAGAGAGTGGAACACAGCATGGACACAGCGGGGACACAGCGGGACTCAGCTAGGGACACATCAAAGGACACAGTGGGGGAAACAGCGGGAAACAGCCGGGGACAGAGCGAGGACACAGCAGGACACAGCGGGGTACACAGGGACAGACACAGCGGTGCAATTCGGGACACAGCGGGGACACAACGGGACACAGCGGGGACACAGCGGAACATCGCGGGGACAAAGCGGGGACAGAGCGGGACACAGAGGTACACAGCGAGGGACCCAGTGGGGGACAGTGGTGACAAACCGGGGAACAACGGGGACACAGCGGGACACAGCTGGGACACAGCGAGGACACAGCGGGACACAGCGGGGACACAGCGAGTACACAGCGGGACATAGCCGGACACAGCAGGACACAGAGGGAAACACAGCGGGGGACACAGCGGGACAGAGCGGGACACAGCGGGGTACACAGTGGGACACATCGGGGATACAGCAGGGACACAGCGGGACACAGCGGGGGACAGAGCAGGATATAGCGGGGGACACAGCGGGACACAGCGGTACAGAGCTGGGAACACAGCAGGATATAGCAGGGGACACAACGAGGACAAAGCGGGACACAGAGGGACACAGCAAGGCCACATCGGGATACAGCGGGGGACACAGCAGGGGACACAGCAGGACACAGGGGGACACAGCGGGACACAGTGGGGACACAGCGGGGAACACAGCGGGACACAAAGAGGGACCCAGCGTTACACAGCAGGGACACAGCGGGACACAGCGGGGACACAGCAGGGAACACAGCAGGACACAGAGGGGAACAAAGGGGGCACACAGCGGGACACAATGGGGGACACAGCGGGACAAAGCGGGACACAGTGGGGACAGAGTGGGACACAGCGTGGACACAGCAGGGGACACAGCGGGACACACCGGGGACACAGCGGTGACACAGCGGGACACAACAGCGACACAGAGGAACACAGGGGGGACACAGCGGGACACAGCTTGGGACAGAGCGGGACACAGCCTGGACAAAGCGGGACACAGCAAGACACAGCAGTGACAAAGTGGCGACACAGCGGGACACATAGGGACACAGCGGGACACAGCGGGGACACAGCGGGGGACAGAGGGGACACACCGGTGGACAACGGGGACATAGCAGGACAGCGCGGGGGTCACAGTGGGAAACAGCAGAGACACGGGGACACAGCGGGGACACAGCGGGACACAGCAGGGGACACAGAGGCGGACACAGCAGAACACAGCGGGACACAGCGCGACACAGTGGGACACAGCGGGGAACACAGCGGGGGACACAGCGGGACACAGCGGGACACAGCGGGGGACACAGCATGGACACAGCAAGTCACAGCGGGGAAATAGTGGGGGACACAGCGGGAGACATAAGGACACAGCGAGGACACAGCGGGACACAGGAGGACACAGCGGGAACACAGCGGGGAAATAGCGGGGGACACAGTAGGACACTGCGGGGACACAGAGGGGCTTAGCGGTTACACAGTGAGGACACACAAGGGACAAAGCGTGGACACAGCGGGGACACAGCAGGACCCAGCGGGACCCAGCGGGGACACAGCGGGGACACAGCGGGACACAGCGGGGGACACAGCAGGGGACACAGCGGGGGACAGTGGGGACACAGAGGTACACAGAAGGACACAGCGGGGACACAGCAAGGACACAACGGTTCACAGCGGGACACAGCGGGGAACACAGCAGGGGACACAGCGGGACACAGCGGGACACATCGGGGACAAAGCGGGGCAAAGCGGGGACACAGCGGGACACATTGGGACAAAACGGGACACAACGGGACACAGCAGGGGACACAGCGGGGGACAGCGGGGACACAGCCGGACACAGCAGGACACAGCGGGAAGCAGCGGGGACACAGCAGGGGACAGCAGGGAGACACAGCGGGGACACAGCGGGGACACATCGTTACACAGGGGGTACACAGCAGGACACAGCGGGACACAGCGGGAAACACAAACGGACACAGCGGGGGACACAGCGGGACACAGCGGTAAACCTCGGGGGACACAGCGGGACTCAGCTGGGGACACATCAAAGGACACAGCAGGTGACACAGCAGGGGAAACAGCCGGAAACAGCGGGGGACACAGCGAGGACACAGCAGGACACAGAGGGGTACACAGAGGCAGACACAGCGGTACACATTGGGACACAGCGGGGACACAGCGAGAAACAGCGGGACCCAGCGGGGACACAACGGGGACACAGCGGGACACAGCGGGGGACACAGCATGTCACAGCGGGGAGATAGTGGGGGACACAGC
The DNA here is from genome assembly GCF_000151885.1 of Dipodomys ordii. NCBI lineage: Eukaryota > Metazoa > Chordata > Mammalia > Rodentia > Heteromyidae > Dipodomys > Dipodomys ordii. The sequence continues at coordinate 416 of NW_012284655.1, read as the reverse complement.
GGGGACACAGCGGGATACAGAAGGAAACAGCGAGGACACAGCGGGACACAGGAGGACACAGCGGGGACACAGCGGGGAAACAGCGGAGGACACAGTAGGACACTGCGGGGACACAGAGGGGCTTAGCGGTTACACAGTGAGGACACACCAGGGACACAGCGGGGACACAGCGGGGACACAGCGGGGACACAGCGGGACCCAGCGGGACACAGCGGGGACACAGCGGGGACACAGCGGGACACAGTGGGGGACACAGCAGGGGACACAGCGTGGGGACAGCGGGGACACAGAGGGACACATCAGGACACAGCGGGGACACAGCAAGGACACAACGGGACACAGCGGGACACAGCGGGGGACACAGCGGGGACACAGCGGCACACAGCAGGGGACACAGTGGGCCACAGCAGGGATAC
>NW_012284654.1:0-2037 GCF_000151885.1 Dipodomys ordii | reverse complement strand
GGAAACAGCGGGGATACAGCAAGGACACAGCGGGGGACAGCAGGGAGACACAGCGGGGACACAGGGGGGACACATCGGTACACAGCGGGACACAGGGGGTACACAGCAGGACACAGCGGGAAACACAACTGGACACAGCGGGGGACACAGCGGGACAGAGCGGGGGACACAGCAGGACAAAGTGGGACACAGTGGGGACAGAGTGGGACACAGCGGGGAAACAGCAGGGGACACAGCGCGGACACAGCGAGGACAGAGCGGGACACAGTGGGGACACAGCTGGGACACAGCGGGGACACAGCGGGACACACCGGAGACACAGCGGGGACACCGCGGGACACAGCAGCGACACAGCGGAACACCGGGGGACACAGCGGGACACAGCCTGAGACAGTGCGGGACACAGCGTGGACACAGCGGGACACAGCGGGGGACAGAGGGGACACACCGGTGGACAACAGGGACATAGCAGGGCAGCGCGGGGGTCACAGTGGGAAACAGTGGAGACACAGGGGATACACAGCGAGGACACAGCGTGACACATGGGGACACTTCGGGACCCAGCGGGGGACCCAGCGAGGACACAGCGGGACACAAATGGGGAAACAGCAAGGACACAGCGGGACACAGCGGGAAAGAATGGGAAACAGTGGGGGACACAGCCGGGGACACAGCGGGACAGAGCAGGACACAGCGGGGGACACAGCAGCGACACATCGGGTCACAGCGGGGACACAGTGGGGGACACAGCAAGGACACAGCGGGACACAGAGGGATACACAGCGAGGACACAGCGTGACACATGGGGACACATCGGGACCCAGCGCGGGACCCAGCGAGGACACAGCGGGACACAAATGGGGACACAGCAAGGACACAGCAAGACACAGCGTGAAAGAGCGGGACACATCGGGGGACACAGCTGGGGACACAGCGGGACACAGCAGGGGACACAGCAGGGACACAGCGGGACACATTGGGGACACAGCCGGACACAGCGGGACACATCGGGCGACACAGCAGGACACTGCGGGGTACACAGCGGGACACAGCGGGACACAGCGGGACACAGCAGGTACACAGCGGGGGACACAGCGGGACAGAGCGAGACACAGCGGGGTACACAGTGGGACACATCGGGGATACAGCAGGGACATAGAAGGACACAGAGGGGGAGAGAGCAGGATATAGCGGGGTTCACAGCGGGACACAGCGGGGACACAGCGGGACACAGCGGGGAACACAGCGGGATATAGCAGGGGACACAACGAGGACAAAGCGGGACACAGAGGTACACAGCAGGGGACACAGCAAGGCCACAGCGGGACACAGCGGGACACAGCGGGGGACCCAGCGAGGACACAGCGGGACACAAATGGGGACACAGCAAGGACACTGCGGGACACAGCGGGAAATAGCGGGACACAGCTGGGGACACAGCCGGGGACACAGCGGGACACAGCACGGGACACAGCGGGGACACAGCGGGACACAGTGTGGACACAGCGGGACACCGCGGGACACATCGGGGGACACAGCAGGACACTGCAGGGTACACAGCGGGACACAGCGGGATACAGCAGGGACACAGCGGGGAAATAGTGGGGGAAACAGCGGGGGACACAGCGGGATACAGAAGGACACAGTGAGGACACAGCGTGACACAGGAGGACACGGCGGGGACACAGCGGAGGACACAGTGGGACACAGCTGCGGATACAGTGAGGACACAGCAGGAACACTGCGGGACACAGTGGGTCACAGCGGGGAAATAGTGGGGGACACAGCGAAGGCCACAGCGGGATACAGAAGGACACAGCGAGGACACAGCGGGACACAGGAGGACGCAGCGGGGACACAGCGGGGACACAGCGGGGGACACAGTGGGACAGAGCGGGGACACAGAGGGACTCAGCGGGACACAGCGGACACTCAGCGAAGACACAGCATGGACACAGCGGGACACAGCGGGGGACACAGCGGGACACAGTGGGGACACAGCGGGGGACACAGCGGACACAGCTGGGGACACAGCGA
>NW_012284653.1:0-2450 GCF_000151885.1 Dipodomys ordii | reverse complement strand
AGACATAGCTGGGGACACAGAGGGACACAGCGGGACACCTCGGGGGACAAAGCACGGACACATTGGGTCACAGCGGGGACACAGTGGGGGACACAGCAAGGACACAGCAGGACACAGCGTGATAGAGCAAGACACAGCGGAGGACACAGCCGGGGACACAGCGGGGACACAGCGGGACACAGTGGGGACAGAGCGGGACACAGCGGGACACATCGGGCAAAAGAGCAGGACACTGCGGGGTACACAGCGGGACACAGTGGGACACAAAGGGACACACCAGTGACACAGCGGGGGACACAGCAGGGACACATCGGGTCACAGCGGGGACACAGTAGGGGACACAGCAAGGACACAGCGGGAAAGAGCGGGACACAGCGGGGGACACAGCCGGGGACAATGCGGGACACAGCAGGGGACACAGCGGGGACACAGCAGGACACAGCGGGGTACACAGAGGCAGACACAGCGGTACACATCGGGACACAGCGGGGACACAGCAAGGACACAACGGGATACAGCGGGACACAGCAGGGGACACAGCAGGGGACACAGCGGGACACAGCGGGGGACACAGCGGGACACAGCGGGAAACAGCGGTGACAAAGCGGGGGACAAAGCAGGGACACAGCGGTGACAAAGCGGCGGACAAAGCAGGGACACAGCGGGACACAGCGGGACAAAACGGGACACAGCTGGACACAGCGGGGACACAGCAGGGGACACAACGGGGGACAGCGGGGACACAGCCGGACACAGCAGGACACAGCGGGAAACAGCGGGGACACAGCGAGGACACAGCGGGACACAGCGGTACACAGCGGTACACAGGGGGTACACAGCAAGACACAGCGGGAAACACAACCGGACACAGCGGGGGACTAGTGGACACAGCGGGGGACACAGCGGGACAAAGCGGGACACAGTGGGGACAGAGTGGGACACAGTGGGGACACAGCGGGGGACACAGCGGGGACGCAGCGGGGACACAGAGGGACACACCGGGGACACAGCGGGGACACAGCGGGACACAGCAGCGACACAGCGGAACACAGCGGGGGACACAGCGGGACACAGCCTGGGACAGAACGGGACACAGTGTGGACACAGCGGGACATAGCGAGACACAGCAGTGACAAAGCGACGACACAGCGGGACCCATCGGGACCTAGCGGGACACATCGGGGACACAGCGGGGGACAGAGGGGACACACCGGTGGACAACGGGGACACAGCAGGACAGCACGGGGGTCACAGTGGGAAACAGCAGAGACACAGGGGGACACAGGGGGCGACACAGAGGGACACAGCGGGGACACAGCGGGGAAAAAGCGGGGGCCACAGGGGGGGACACAGCGTTAAACAGCGGGGGACACAGCGGGACACAGCGGGGACACAGCGGGGACCCAGCGGGGGACACAGTGGGACACAGCGGGGAAACAGAGGGACTCAGCGGTTACACAGCGAGGAAACAGAGGGACTCAGCGGTTACACAGCGAGGACACACCAGGGACACAGCGGTACACAGCAGAGACAAAGCGGGGACACAGTGGACACAGAGGGGGACAGCGGTGACACACCGGCGGACAGCTTGGACACAGCTGGGCACAGCGGGACACATGGACACAGCTGGGCACAGCGGGACACAGCGGGGGACACATCGGGACACAGTAGGGGACACAGCGGGGGAGACAGCGGGACACAGCTGGGGACACAGCGGGGGACAGCGGGGACACACATGCAGACAGCGCGGACACAACGGGACACAGCGGGGGACATCGAGGACACAGCGGGACACGGGGACACAGCAGGGACACAGCAGGGACACAGCGGGTCACAGCGGGGACACAGTGTGGGACACAGCGAGGACACAGCGGGACACAGAGGGATACACAGAGAGGACACAGCGTGACACATGGGGACACAGCGGGAAACAGCGGGGGACACAGAGAAGACACAGCGGGACAAAAATTGGGACACAGCAAGGACACAGCGGGACACAGCGGGAAAGAGCGGGACACAGCGGGGGACACAGCTGGGGACATGGAGGGACACAGCGGGACACAGCGGGGGACACAGCAGGACACAAAGGGGGACATAGCATTACACAGCGGGGACACAGTGGGACACAGCGGGGACACAGCAGGGGACACAGCAGGACACAGAGGGGAACAAAGGGGGCACACAGCGGGACACAGTGGGACACAGCAGGGGTACACAGCGGGACACAGCGGGGACACAGCAGGGCACAGTGGGAAAAAGCGGGACACAGCGGGGGACAAGCGGGACACACCAGTATACAGCGGGACACAGCGGGGGACACAGCCGGGGACACAGAGCCGCACACAGCGGGAGAGAGTGGAACACAGCATGGTCCACAGCGGGGACACAGCGGGACATCGCGGGGACAAAGCGAGGACACAGCGGGTTCACAGAGGTACACAGCGAGGGAC
>NW_012284652.1:0-3185 GCF_000151885.1 Dipodomys ordii | reverse complement strand
CAGGCACACAGCGGGACACAACGGGACACAGCGGGACACAGCGGACACAGCGGGGAACACAGCGGGGAAATAGTGGGGGACACAGCGGAGGACACAGCGGGATACAGAAGGACACAGCGAGGACAAAGCGGGGACGTAGGGTGACACTGCGGGACAAAGTGGGACACAGCAGGGACACAGAGGGACATAGAGGTTACACAGAGAGGACACAGCGTGACACATGGGGACACAGCGGGACACAGTGGGGGACACAGTGGGGGACACAGTGGGACACAGCGGGGGACACAGCGAGGACAAAGCGGGACATAGCGGGGGACACAGCGGGGGACAGCGGGGACACACATGCGGACAGCGGGGACACAACGGGACACAGCGGGGGACATCGGGGACACAGCGGGACACAGCAGGACACAGCGGGACACAGCGGGGACACAGCAGGGATACAGCGGGTCACAGCCAGGACACAGTGGGGGACACAGCGAGGACACAGCGGGACACAGAGGGATACAAAGAGAGGACACAGCGTGACACATGGGGACACAGCGGGACACAGCGGGTGACCCAGCGAGGACACAGCGGGACACAAATGGGGACACAGCAAGGACACAGCGGGACACAGCGGGAAAGAGCGGGAAACAGCCGGGGACACAGCCGGGGACACAGCGAGACACAGCAGGGGACACAGCGGGGACACAGCGGGACACAGTGGGGACACAGCCGGACACAGCGGTACACATCGGGGGACACAGCAGGACACTGCAGGGTACACAGCGGGACACAGCGGGACACAGTGGGACACAGCGGGACACAGCAGGGGACACAGCAGGACACAGAGGGGAACAAAGGGGGCACACAGCGGGACACAGTGGGACACAGCGGGGTGCACAGCGGGACACAGCAGGGAAACAGCAGGGGCACAGTGGGAAACAGTGGGACATAGCGGGGGACAAAGCGGTACAAACCGGGATACAGGGGGACACAGCGATGGACACAGCGGGGGAAACAGAGCTGCACACAGAGGGAGAGAGTGGAACACAGCAGGGACACAGCGGGGACACAGCGGGACATCGCGGGAACAAAGCGAGGACAGAGCGAGACACAGAGGTACACAGTGAGGGACACAGCGGGGGACAGTGGGGACAAACCGGGGAACAATGGGGACACAACGGGACACAGCTGGGACACAGCGGGGACACAGCGGCACACAGCGTGGGAAACAGTAGGACACAGCAGGGGATAGAGCGAGGAGACAGAGGGGACATAGGGGGACACTGCGGGACACAGTGTGACACAGCGGGGACACAGAGGGACATAGCAGTTACACAGCGAGGACACACCAGGGACAGAGCGGGACACAGCGGGGACACAGCCGGGACACAGCGGGACCCAGCGGGGACACAGCGGGGACACAGCGTGTCAAAGCGGGGGACACAGAGGCTGACACAGCAGGAAACAGCGGGACAAAGCGGGACAGAGCGGGACACAGTGAGAACACAACGGGACACAGCGGGACACAGCGGGTGACACAGCTGGGGACACAACGGGACACAGCGGGGGTCACAGCGAGACACAGCGGGACACAGCGGGGACACAGCAGGGGACACAGCGGGGGACAGCGGGGACACAGCTGGACACAGCAGGACACAGCGGGAAACAGCGGGGACACAGCGGGGACACAGTGGAACACAGTGGAGACACAGCGGGGGACAGCAGGGAGATACAGGGGGAACACAGCGGGGACACATCGGTACACAGCGGGACACAGCCGGTACACAGCAATACACAGCGGGAAACACAACCGGACACAGTGGGGGACACAGCGGGATACAGCGGGACACAGCGGGATACAGCGGGGACACAGCAGGACACAGCGGGGACACAGCGGAGGACACAGTGGGACACAGCGGGGACACAGAGGGACTCAGCGGTTACACAGCGAGGACACACCAGGGACACAGCGGGACACAGCGGAGACAAAGCGGGGACACAGTGAGACACAGCGAGGACACAGCGGGGCACAGGGGGGACACAGCGGGACACAGCGGGACAAAACAGGACACAGCAGGACACAGAGGCGGATACAGTGGGGGAGAACGGGGACACCCCTGGGGACAGCAGGGACACAGCCCGACACAGCGGGGGACAGCGGGGACACAGCGGGACACAGCGGGGACACACCGGGGACACAGCGGGACACACCGTGGACACTGCTGGGACACAGCTGGACACAGCAGGACACAGCGGGGGACAAACCGGGGGAGAGCAGGCACACAGCGGGACACAGCGGGACACAGCGGGACACAGCGGGGAACACAGCGGGACACACAGCGGGACACAGTAGGACACAGCGGGGGACACAGGATAGACACAGCGGGTCACAGTGGAAAATAGTGGGGGACACAGCGGAGGACACAGCGGGATACAGAAGGACACAGCGAGGACACAGCGGGGACGTAGGGTGACACTGCGGAACAAAGTGGGACACAGCGGGGACACAGAGGGACATAGAGGTTACACAGCGGGGGACACAGGATAGACACAGCGGGTCACAGTGGAAAATAGTGGGGGACACAGCGGGGACAAGCAGGGGCACAGAGGGAAACAGCGGGACACAGCGGGGGACAAAGCGGGACACACCGGGATACAGCGGGACACAGCGGGGGACACAGCGAGGGACACAGAGCCGCACACAGCGGGAGAGAGTGGAACACAGCAGGGACACAGCGGGGACACAGCGGGACATCGCGGGGACAAAGCGAGGACAGAGCGAGACACAGAGGTACACAGCGAGGGACACAGCGGGGGACAGTTGGGACAAACCGGGGAACAACGGGGACACAGCGGGACACAGCTGGGACAAAGCGAGGACACAGTGGGACACATCGGGGACACAGCGAGTACACAGCAGGACACAGCCGGACACAGCAGGACACAGAGGGGAACACAGAGGGGGACACAGCGGGAAAGAGCGGGAGACAGCGGGGTACACAGTGGGACACATCGGGTATACAGCAGGGACACAGCGGGACACAGCGTGGGACATAGCAGGATATAGCCGGGGACACAGCGGGACACAGCGGGGAAAAAGCGGGACACAGCGGGGAACACAGCGGGATATAGCAGGGGACACAACGAGGACAACGCGGGACACAGAGGGACACAGCAGGGACACAGCAAGGCCATGA
>NW_012284651.1:0-2192 GCF_000151885.1 Dipodomys ordii | reverse complement strand
CAGCGAGGACACAGCGGGACACAAATGGGGACACATCAAGGACACAGCAGGACACAGCGTTAAAGAGCGGGACACAGCGGGGTACACAGTGGGACACATCGGGGATACAGCAGGGACACAGCGTGACACAGCAGGGTACAGAGCAGGATATAGCGGGTGACACAGCGGGACACAGCGGGGACACAGCGGGATAGAGCGGGGAACACAGCGGGATATAGCAGGGGACACAACGAGGACAAAGCGGGACACAGAGGGACACAGCACGGGACACAGCAAGGCCACAGCGGGACACAGCGGGACACAACGGGGGACACAGCAGGGGACACAGCAGGACACAGGGGGACACAGCGGGACACAGAGGGGACACAGCGGGGGACACAGTGGGACACAAAGGGGGACCCAGCATTACACAGCGGGGACACAGCGGGATACAGCGGGGACACAGCAGGGGACACAGCAGGACACAGAGGGGAATAAAGGGGTCACACAGCGGGACACAGCGGGGGACACAGTGGGACAAAGCGGGACACAATGGGGACAGAGTGGGACACAGCGGGGACACTGCGGGGACAGAGCGGGACACAGCAGCGACACAGCGGAACACAGCGGGGGACACAGCCGGACACAGGCTGGGACAGAGCGGGACACAGCGTGGACACAGCGGGACACAGCGATACACAGCAGTGACAAAGCGGCGACACAGTGGGACACATCGGGACACAGCGGGACAAAGCGGGGACACAGCGGGGGACAGAGGGGACACACCGGTGGACAACGGGGACACAGCAGGACAGCGCGGGGGTCTCAGTCGGAAACAGCGGAGACACAGGGGAACACAGGGGGCGACACAGAGGGACACAGCGGGATAGAGGGGGGACACAGCGGTGGACACAGCGGTAAACAACGGGGGACACAGCGGGACTCAGCTGGGGACACATCAAAGGACACAGCGGGTGACACAGTGGGGGAAAGAGCGAGAAACTGTGGGGGACACAGCGAAGACACAGCAGGACACAGCGGGGTACACAGAGGCAGACACAGCGGTACACATCGGGACACAGCGGGGACACAGCGGGATACAGCAGGACACAGCGAGGACACAGCAGGACACAGCAGGACACAGAGGGGACACAGCGAGGAAACAGTGGGACCCAGCAAGTCACAGCGGGGAAATAGTGGGGGACACAGCGGGTGACAAAGCAGGATACAGAAGGACACACCGGGACACAGCGGGGGTCACAGCAAGAACACAGCGGGACACAGGAGGACACAGCGGGGACACAGCGGGGGACAGAGTGGGACACAGCGGGGGACACAGCGAGGACACAGCGGGGACACAGCGAGTACACAGCGGGACAAAGCGGGGAACACAGCGGGACACACAGCGGGACACAGCGAAACACAGCTGGGGACACAGCATGGACACAGCTGGTCACAGCGGGGAAATAGTGCGGGACACAGCGGGGGACACAGCGGGATACAGAAGGACACAGCGAGGACACAGCGGGACACAGGAGGACACAGCGGGGACACCGCGGGGACACTGCGGGGGACACAGTGGGACACAGCGGGGACACAGAGGGACTCAGCGGTTACACAGCGAGGACACACCAGGGACACAGCGGGACACAGCGGAGACACAGCAGGGACACAGTTAGACACAGCGAGGACACAGCGGTACACAGCATGGGATACAGCGGGGGACAGCGGTGACCCACCCGCGGACAGCGGGGACACAGCGGGACACAGCAGGACACAGCAGGGGACACAGTGGGACACATTGGGGGACACAGCGGGTGACACAGTGGGACACAGCGGGGGACACAGCGAGTACACAGCGGGACACAGCGGGGGACACAGCAGGGGACAGCGGGGACACCCATGCGGACAGCAGGGACACAACGGGACACAGCGGGGGACATCGGGGACACAGCGGGACACAGCGGGACAGAGCGGGACACAGCGGGGACACAGCAAGGACACAGCGGGTCACAGCCAGGACACAGTGGGGGACACAGCGAGGACACAGCGGGACACAGCGGGGACACAGCGGGAAAAAGCAGGGGACACAATGGGACACAGTGGGGACACAGAGGGACTTAGCGGTTACACAGTGAGGACACACCACGGACACAGCGGGACACAGCGGGGACACAGCGGGGACACAGCGGGACACATTGGGGACACAGCCG
>NW_012284650.1:0-2701 GCF_000151885.1 Dipodomys ordii | reverse complement strand
CAACGAGGACAAAGCGGGACACAGAGGGACACAGCAGGGACACAGCAAGGCCACAGCGGGACACAGCGGGACACAGCGGGGGACACAGCAAGGGATACAGCAGGACACAGGGGGACACAGCGGGACACAGCGGGGGACAGAGGGGACACACCGGTGGACAACGGGGACACAGCAGGACAGCGCGGGGGTCACAGTGGGAAACAGCGGAGACACAGGGGGACACAGGGGGCGACACAGAGGGACACAGCGGGACACAGCGGGGACACAGCGGGGACAAAGCGGGGGACATAGTGGGGGACACAGCGGTAAACAGCGGGGGACACAGCGGTACTCAGCTGGGGACACATCAAAGGACACAGCGGGTGACACAGCGGGGAAAACAGCGGGAAACAGTGGGGGACACAGCGAGGACACAGCAGGATACAGCGGGAGACACAGCAGGACACAGCAGGGTACACAGAGGCAGACAGAGCGGTACACATCTGGACACAGCTTGACACAGCGGGACACAGCGGGACACAGCGGAGACACAGCAGGACACAGCGGGGACACAGCGGGGACACAACGAGACATAGCGGGACCCAGCGGGGACCCAGCGGGAACACAGCAGGACACAGCGGGGGACACAGAGGCGGACACAGCAGAACACAGCGGGACACAACGCGACACAGCGGGACACAGCGGTACACAGCGGGGACACAGCGAGGACACAGTGGGACACAGCGGGGAACACAGCGGGGGACACAGCGGGCACACAGCGGAGAAACAGCGGGGGACACAGTGGGACACTGCGGGGACACAGTGGGGCTTAGCGGTTACACAGTGAGGACACACCAGGGACACAGCGGGACACAGCGGGGACACAGCGGGGACACAGCGTGACAGAGTGGGACCCAGCGGGGACCCAGCGGGGACACAGCGGGACACAGCGGGGGACACAGCAGGGGACACAGCGGGGGACAGCGGAGACACAGAGGGACACAGCAGGACACAGCGGGGAAACAGCAAGGACACAACTGGACACAGTGGGACACAGAGGGAGACACAGCAGGGGACACAGCGGGACACAGCGGGGGACACAGCGGGACACAGCGGCGACAGAGCAGGGGACAAAGGGGGGGACAGCAGGAACAGCCGGATACAGCAGGACATAGCGGGAAAAAGCGGGGACACAGCGAGGACACAGCGGGACACAGCGGGACACAGAGGGGACACAGCCGGGGACAGCAGGGAGACACAGCGGGGACACAGCTGGGACACAGCGGAACAGAGTGGGGACACAGTGGGGGACAGCAGGGAGACACAGCGGGGACACAGCGGGGACACATCGGTACACAGCGGGACACAGAGGGTACAAAGTAGGACACAGCGGGAAACACAACCGGACACAAGGGGGACACAGCGGGACACAGCGGGGGACACAGCAGGAAAAAGCGGGACACAGTGGGGACAGAGTGGGACACAGCTGGGACACAGCGGGGGACAGAGCGGGGACACAACAGGGACAGAGTGGGATACAGCGGGGACACAGCGGGGGACACAGCGGGGACACAGCGGGGACACAGCGGGACACACCGGGGACACAGCTGTGACACAGCAGGACACAGCAGCGACACAGCGGAACACAGCGGGGGACACAGCGGGACACAGCCTGGGACAGAGCGGGACACAGCGTGAACACAGCGGGACACAGCGTGACAAAGCAGTGACAAAGCGACGACACAGCGGGACACATCGGGACACAGCGGGGACACAGCGGGGGACAGAGGGGACACACTGGTGGACAACGGGGACACAGCAGGACAGCGCGGGGGTCACAGTGGGAAACAGCGGAGACACAGGGGGACACAGGGGGCGACACAGAGGGACACAGCGGGACACAACAGGACAGAGCGGGGACACAGCGGGGACAAAGCGGGGGACACAGCGGTAAACAGCAGGGGACACAGCGGGACTCAGCTGGGGACACACCAAAGGACACAGCGGGTGACTCAGCGGGGAACACAGCGGGGGACCGCGGGAACACACATGCAAACAGCGGGGACACAACGGGACACAGCGCTGGACATCGGGACACAACGGGACACAGCGGGACACAGCGGGGACACAGCATGGACACAGCGGGTCACAGCCTGGACACAATGGGGGACACAGCGAGGACACAGCGGGACACAGAGGGATACACAGAGAGGACACATTGTGACACATGGGGACACATGGGGACACAGCGGGAAAGAGCGGGACACAGCGGGGTACACAGCCGGGGACACAGCGGGACACAGCAGGGGACACAGCGGGGGACACAACAGGGACACAGCGGATCACAGCGTGGACACAGTGTGGGACACAGCGAGGACACAGAGAGGACACAGCGGGACAAAAATGGGGACACAGCAAGGACACAGCGGGAAAGAGCGGGACACAGCAGGGGACACAGCGGGACACAGCGGGGGACACAGCAGGGACACATCGGGTCACATCGGGGACACAGTTGCGGACACAGCAAGGACACAGCGGGACACAGAGGGATACACAGCGAGGACACAGCGTGACACATGGGGACACAGAGGGACACAGCGAGGGACCCAGCGAGGACACAGCGTGACACATGGGGACACAGCGGGACACAGCGGGGGACACAGATAGGACACAGCGGGACAAAAATGGGGACACAGCAAGGACACAGCGGGAAAGAGCGGGA
>NW_012284649.1:0-5352 GCF_000151885.1 Dipodomys ordii | reverse complement strand
CAGTGGGGAACACAGCAAGGACACAGCGGGACACAGAGGTGTATACACAGCGAGGACACATCGTGACACATAGGGACACAGCGGGACACAGCGGGGGACCCAGCGAGGACACAGCGGGACACAAATGGGGACACAGCAAGGACACAGCAGGACACAGCATGAAAGAGCGGGACACAGCGGGGGACACAGCCTGGGACACAGCGGGACACAGCAGGGGAAACAGCGAGGACACAGCGGGACACAGTGGGGACACAGCAGGACAAAGCGGGATACATCGGGCGACACAGCAGGACACTGCGGGGTACACAGCGGGACAGAGCGGGACACAAAGGGACACAGCAGGGTTACAGCGGGGGACACAGCGGGACACAAAGGGAGGCACAGCGTTACACAGCGGGGACACAGCGGGACACAGCGGGGACACAGCAGGGGACACAGCAGGACACAGAGGGGAACAAAGGGGGCACACAGCGGGACACAGTGGGACACAGCGGGGTACACAGCGGTACACAGTGGGGACACAGCAAGGGCACAGTGGGAAACAGCGGGAAACAGCGGGGGACAAAGCGGGACACACCGGGATACAGCGGGACACAGCGGGGGACACAGCAGGGGACACAGAGCTGCACACAGCGGGAGAGAGTGGAACACAGCAGGGACACAGCGGGGACACAGCGGGACATCGCGGGGACAAAGCGAGGACAGAGCGGGACACAGAGGTACACAGCGAGGGACACAGCGGGGGACAGTGGAGACAAACCGGGGAACAACGGGGACACAGCGGGACACAGGTGGGACACAGCGAGGACACAGCGGGACACAGCCGGACACAGCAGGACACAGAGGGGAACACAGCGGGGGACAGAGCGGGACAGAGCGGGACACAGTGGGGTACACAGTGGGACACATTGGGGATACCGCAGGGATACAGCGGGACACAGCGGGGAAACAGCAGGACAGAGCGGGGAACACATCGGGATATAGCAGGGGACACAACGAGGACAAAGCGGGACACAGAGGGACACAGAGGGACACAGCAGGGGACACAGCAAGGCCACAGCGGGACACAGCGGGACACAGCGGGGGACACAGTAGGGACACATCGGTTCACAGCGAGGACACAGTGGGGGACACAGCAAGGACACAGAGGGATATACAGCGAGGACACAGCGTGACACATGGGGACACAGCGGGACACAGCGGGGGGGACCCAGCGAGGACACAGCGGGACACAAATGGGTACACAGCAAGGACACAGCAGGACACAGCTTGAAAGAGCAGGACACAGCGGGGGACACAGGCGGGGACACAGCGGGACACAGCAGGGGACACAGCGGGGACACAGCGGGACACAGTGGGGACACAGCGGGACACAGCGAGGGACACAGCGGGGGACAGTGGGGACAAACCGGGGAACAACGGGGACACAGCGGGACACAGCTGGGACACAGCGAGGACACAGCGGGACACAGCAGGGACACAGCGAGTACACAGCGGGACACAGCTGGACACAGCAGGACAGAGGAGAACACAGAGGGGGACACAGCAGGACACAGTGGGACACAGCGGGGTACACAGTGGGACACATCGGGGATTTAGCAGGGATACAGCGGGACACAGCGGGGGACAGAGCAGGATATAGCGGGGGACACAGCGGGACACAGAGGGGACACAGCGGGACAGAGCGGGGAACACAGCGGGATATAGCAGGGACACAACGAGGAAAAAGCGGGACAAGGAGGGACACAGCAGGGGACACAGCAAGGCCACAGTGGGACACAGCGGGACAGAGCGGGGGACAAAGCAGGGGACACAGCAGGACACAGGGGGACACAGCGGAACCCAGTGGGGACACAGCGGGGGACAGCAGGGAGACACAGCGGGGACACAGCGGGGACACATCGGTACATAGCGGGACACAGGGGGTACACAGCAGGACACAGCGGGATACAGCGGGAAACACAACCGGACACAGCGGGATACAGAGCGGGACACAGCGGGGGACAAAGCGGGACACCACGGGGGACACAGCAGGACAAATCGGGACACAGTGGGGACAGAGTGGGACACAGCGGGGACACAGCAGGGGACACAGCGGGGACACAGCGGGACAAACCGTGGAACCCAGCGGGGACACAGCGGGACACATCGGGACACAGCGGGACACAGGGGGTACACAGCAGGACACAGCGGGACACAGCGGGAAACACAACCGGACACAGTGGGGAACACAGCAGGGGACACAGAGCCGCACACAGCGGGAGAGAGTGGAACACAGCAGGGACACAGCGGGGACACAGCGGGACATCGCGGGGACAAAGCGAGGACAGAGCGGGACACAGAGGTACACAGCGAGGGACACAGCGGGGGACAGTGGGGACAAACCGGGGAACAACGGGGACACAGCGGGACACAGCTGGGACACAGCGAGGACACAGCGGGACACAGCGGGGACACACCGGGGACACAGCGGGACACAGCCGGACACAGCAGGACACAGAGGGGAACACAGCGGGGGACACAGCAGGACACAGTGGGACACAGCGGGGTACACAGTGGGACACATCGGGGATACAGCAGTGACACAGCGGGACACAGCGGAGGACAGAGCAGGATATAGCGGGGGACACAGCGGGACACAGCGGGGACACAGCGGGACACATCGGTACACAGCGGGACACAGGGGGTACACAGCAGGACACAGCGGGACACAGCGGGAAACACAACCGGACACAGCGGGGAACACAGCAGGGGACACAGAGCCGCACACAGCGGGAGAGAGTGGAACACAGCAGGGACACAGCGGGGACACAGCGGGACATCGCGGGGACAAAGCGAGGACAGAGCGGGACACAGAGGTACACAGCGAGGGACACAGCGGGGGACAGTGGGGACAAACCGGGGAACAACGGGGACACAGCGGGACACAGCTGGGACACAGCGAGGACACAGCGGGACACAGCGGGGACACAGCGGGGACACAGCGGGACACAGCGGGGACACAGCGGGGACACAGCGGGGACACAGCGGGGGACACAGTGGGACACAGCGCGGGACACAATGAGGACACAGTGGGGACATAGGGGGACACTGCAGGACACAGTGGAACACAGCGGGGACACAGAGGGACATAGCAGTTAAACAGTGAGGACACAGCGGGGACACAGCAGGACACAGCGTGGACACAGCGGGGACACAGCGAGACACAGCGGGACCCAGCGGGGACAAAGCGGGACACAACGGGGTACACAGAGGGGGACACAGCAGAACACAGCGGGACACAGCGCGACACAGTGGGACACAGTGGGGACACAGCGAGGACACAGCGGGACACAGCGGGACACAGCGCGGGACACAGCATGGACACAGCAAGTCACAGCGGGGAAATAGTGGGGGACACAGCGGCAGACACAGCAGGATACAGAAGGACACAGCGAGGACACAGGGGGACACAGGAGGACACAGTGGGGACACAGCGGGGAAACAGCGGGGGATACAGAAGGACACAGCGAGGACACAGTGGAACACAGGAGGAAACAGCGGGGACACAGCGGGGAAACAGCGGGGGACACAGTGGGACACAGCGGGGACACAGAGGGTCTTAGCGGTTACACAGTGCGGACA
The DNA here is from genome assembly GCF_000151885.1 of Dipodomys ordii. NCBI lineage: Eukaryota > Metazoa > Chordata > Mammalia > Rodentia > Heteromyidae > Dipodomys > Dipodomys ordii. Next base: position 1,728 of record NW_012284649.1, on the reverse strand, counting down.
CACCAGGGACACAGCGGGACACAGCGGGGACACAACGGGGACACAGTGGGACACAGCGGGACCCAGCGGGGACACAGCGGGGACACAGCGGGACACAGCGGGGGACACAGCAGGGGACAGAGCGGGGGACAGCGGGGACACAGAGGGACACAGCAGGACACAGCGGGGACACAGCAAGGACACAACGGGACACAGCGGGACACAGCGGGGGACACAGCAGGGGACACAGCGGGACACAGCGGGGGACACAGCAGGACACAGCTGGACACAGCGGGGACAAAGAAGGGGACAAAGCGGGGACACAGCGGGACACAGCGGGACAAAACGGGACACAGCTGGACACAGCGGGGACACAGCAGGGGACACAGCGGGGGACAGCGGGGACACAGCCGGACACAGCAGGACACAGCGGGAAACAACGGGGACACAGCGAGGACACAGCGGGACACAGCAAGGCCACAGCGGGACACAGCGGGGACACAGCGGGGGACACAGCGGGACACAAAGGGGACACAGCAGGGGACATAGCAGGACACAGAGGGGAACAAAGTGGGCACACAGAGGAACACAGCGGGGGACAGAGCGGGACAATGCGGGACACAGCGGAGACACAGCAGGGACACAGTGAGACACAGCGAGGACACAGTGGGACACAGCGTGGGATACAGCGGGGGACAGCGGTGACACACCGGCGGACAGCGGGGACACAGCGGGACACAGCGGGACACAGTGGAGGACACAGTGGGACACAGTGGGGGACACAGCGGGGGACAGAGCAGGATATAGCGGGGGACACAGCGGGGCACAGCGGGGACACAGCAGGACAGAGCAGGGAACACAGCGGGATATAGCAGGGGACACAGCGAGGACAAAGCGGGACACAGAGGGACACACCAAGGGACACAGCAAGGCCACAGCGGGACACAGTGGGGGACACAGCAAGGGACACAGCAGGACACAGGGGGACACAGCAGGACACAGCTGGGGACACAGCAGGACACAAATGGGGACCCAGCGTTACACAGCGGGGACACATCGGGACACAGTGGGGACACAGCAAGGGACACAGCAGGACGCAGACAGTGGGGCACAGCGGGGTACACAGCGGGACACAGCGGGGACACAGCAGGGGCACAGTGGGAAACAGCGGGACACAGCGGGGGACAAAGCGGGACACACTGGGATACTGCGGGACACAGCGGGGGACACAGCAGGGGACACAGAGCCGCACACAGCGGGAGAGGGTGGAACACAGCAGGGACAGAGCGGGACACAGCGGGGGACCCAGTGAGGACACCGCGTGACACATGGGGACACAGCGGGACATAGCAGGGGACCCAGCGAGGACACAGCGGGACACAAATTGGGACACAGCAAGGACACAGCGGGACACAGCGGGAAAGAGCGGGACACAGCAGGGGACACATCCGGTGACACAGCGGGACACAGTGGGACACATCGGGGGACACAGCAGGACACTGCAGGGTACACAGCGGGACACAGCGGGACACAAATGGACACAGCAGGGACACAGCGGGGGACACAGTGGGACACAGTGGGGTACACAGCGGGACACAGCGGGGACACAGCAGGGGCACAGTGGGACAGAGCGGGACAAAGCGGGGGACAAAGCGGGACACACCGGGATAGAGCGGGACACAGCGGGGGACACAGCGGGGGACACAGAGCTGCACACAGCGTGAGAGAGTGGAACACAGCACGGACACA
>NW_012284648.1:0-3451 GCF_000151885.1 Dipodomys ordii | reverse complement strand
GGGGAACAGGGGGGACAAACCGGGGAACAACGGGTGTACACAGCGGGACACAGCTGGGACACTGCGGGGACACAGTGGCACACAGCGGGGGACACATCGGGCCACAGCAGGGGCACAGCGGGCGACAGCGGGGACACACTGGCGGACAGCGGAACAAAGCGGGGGACACAGTGGCTGACAGAGCAGGTGACACAGCGGGACACAGTGGGGTACACAATGGAACACAGCGAGGACACAGCGGGACACAGCAGCCCACAGCGGGGACTCAGCGGGTGACACAGCGGGGTCACAGCCGGTGACACAGCGGGACACAGCAGGACACAGCGGGGACACAGCGGGACACAGCGGGGGACACAGAGGCCGACAAAGCAGGACACAGAGGGACACAACGGGAAACAGCAGGACACAGCGGGGGACACAGCGGGGGTCACAGCGAGGACACAGCGGGACACAGGAGGACACAGCGGGGACACAGCGGGGACACAGTGGAGGACACAGTGAGACAGATCGGGGTATACAGCGAGGACACATTGGGGACATAGGGGGAAACTGCGGAACACAGTGGAACACAGCGATGAAACAGAGGGACATAGCAGTTACACAACGAGGACACACCAGGGACACAGCGGGACATAGCGGGGGACACAGCGGGGACACAGCAGGACACAGCGGGACCCAGCGGGGACACAGCGGGACACAGTGGGGACACAGCGGGACACAGCAGGACACATCAGGGGACACAGCAGGACACTGCTTGATACACAGCGGGACACAGCGGTACACAAAGGGACACAGCAGGGACACAGCGGGGGACACAGCGGGACACAAAGGGGGACACAGCGTTACACAGCGGGGACAGAGCGGGACACAAAGGGGACACAGCACGACACAGAGTGGAACAAAGGGGGCACACAGCGAGACACAGTGGGACACAGCGGGGTACACAGCGGGACACAGTGGGGACACAGTGGGGGACACAGCGGGACACAAGGGGGACACAGCATTATACAGCGGGGACACAGTGGGACACAGGGGGGACACAGCAGGGGACACAGCAGGACACAGAGGGGAACAAAGGGGTCACACAGCGGGACACAGCGGGAGACCCAGAGGGACAAAGCGGGACACAGTGGGGACAGAGTGGGACCCAGCGGGACCCAGCGGGGACACAGCGGGGACACAGCGGCACACAGCAGGGGACACATCGGGACACAGCTGGGCACACAGCGGGGGACAGCGGGTACACACAGGCGGACAGCGGAACAAAGCGGGGGACACAGTGGCTGACACAGCGGGTGACACAGCGGGACACAGCGGGGTACACAGTGGAACACAGCGAGGACACAGCGGGACACAGCCGGTGACACAGCGGGACACAACGGGACACAGGGGGACACAGTGGGACACAGCGGGGGACACAGAGGCCGACAAAGCAGGACACAGCGGGACACAGCGCGGGTCACAGCGAGGACACAACGGAACACAGTAGGACACAGCGGGGACACAGTGGGGGACACAGTGGGACAGATCGGGGTATACAGCAAGGACACAGCGGGAACATAGGGGGACACTGCGGAACACAGTGGAACACAGCGGGGAAACAGAGGGACATACCAGTTACACAACGAGGACACACCAGGACACAGCGGGACACAGCGGGGATACAGCGGGGACACAGCGAGACACAGCGGGGACACAGCAGGACACAGCGGGACACAGCGGGGGACACAGAGGCGGACACAGCAGAACACAGCGGGACACAGCGGGACACAGCGGGGACACAGCGAGGAAACAGTGGGACACAGCGGAACACATCGGGGGACACAGCGGGACACACCCAGGGACAGAGCGGGACACAGCGTGGACACAGCAGGGGACACAGCGGGACACAAAGGGGGGCCCAGCGTTACACAGCGGGGACACAGCGGCTCACAGCGGGGACACAGCAGGGGACACAGCAGGACACAGAGGGGAACAAAGGGGGCACAGAGCGGGACACAGCGAGGGACACAGCGGGACAAAGCGGGACACAGTGGGGACAGAGTGGGACACAGCGGGGACACAACGGAGGACACAGCGGGTACACAGCGGGTCACACCGGGGACACAGCGGGGCCACAGCAGCGACACAGCGGAACACAGCGGGGGACATAGCGGGACACAGCCTGGGACAGAGCGTGACACAGGTTGGACACAGCGGGACACAGTGAGACACAGCAGTGACAAAGCGGCGACACAGTGGAACACATTGGGACACAGCGGGACAAAGCGGGGACACAGCGGGGGACAGAGGGGACACACCGGTGGACAACGGGGACACAGCAGGACAGCGCGGGGGTCTCAGTGGGAAACAGCGGAGACACAGGGGAACACAGGGGGCGACACAGAGGGACACAGCGGGATAGAGGGGGGACACAGCGGTGGACACAGCGGTAAACAACGGGGGACACAGCGGGACTCAGCTGGGGACACATCAAAGGACACAGCGGGTGACACAGTGGGGGAAAGAGCGAGAAACTGTGGGGGACACAGCGAAGACACAGCAGGACACAGCGGGGTACACAGAGGCAGACACAGCGGTACACATCGGGACACAGCGGGGACACAGCGGGATACAGCAGGACACAGCGGGGACACAGCAGGACACAGCGGGACACAGAGGGGACACAGCGAGGAAACAGTGGGACCCAGCAAGTCACAGCGGGGAAATAGTGGGGGACACAGCGAGTGACAAAGCAGGATACAGAAGGACACACCGGGACACAGCGGGGGTCACAGCAAGAACACAGCGGGACACAGGAGGACACAGCGGGGACACAGCGGGGACACAGCGGGGGACAGAGTGGGACACAGCGGGGGACACAGCGAGGACACAGCGGGGACACAGCGGGACACAGCGGGACAAAGCGGGGAACACAGCAGGACACACAGCGGGACACAGCGGAACACAGCTGGGGACACAGCATGGACACAGCTGGTCACAACGGGGAAATAGTGGGGGACACAGCGGGGGACACAGCGGGATACAGAAGGACACAGCGAGGACACAGCGGGACACAGGAGGACACAGCGGGGACACAGCGGGGACACAGCGGGGGACACAGTGGGACACAGCGGGGACACAGAGGGACTCAGCGGTTACACAGCGAGGACACACCAGGGACACAGCGGGACACAGCGGAGACACAGCAGGGACACAGTTAGACACAGCGAGGACACAGCGGTACACAGTGTGGGATACAGCGGGGGACAGCAGTGACCCACCCGCGCACAGCGGGGACACAGCGGGACACAGCAGGACACAGCGGGGGACACAGTGGGACACATTGGGGGACACAGCGGGTGACACAATGGGACACAGCGGGGGACACAGCGAGTACACAGCGGGACACAGCGGGTTACACAGCGGGACACAGCGGGGACACAGCAGGGGCACAGTGGGAAACAGCGGA